>NC_091985.1:120190793-120352707 GCF_044704955.1 Pristiophorus japonicus
CGCAGTACAGGTTTCGTCCCCTAGGGCACAACGGACATGATTTTTACAGCGCGACAGCTGCAGGAAAAATACAGGGAGCAGCGCCAGCCCTTATACATGGCCTTTTTCGATCTTACAAAGGCCTTTGACACCGTCAACCGCGAGGATCTATGGAACGTCCACAAAAGTCGGTCACCATCCTCCGCCTGCTCCACGACGACATGCAGACCGTGATCCTTACCAACGGATCCATCACAGACCCAATCCACGTCCGGACCGGGGTCAAGCAGGGCTGCGTTATTGCCCCAACCCTCTTCTCAATCATCCTCGCTGCCATGCTCCACCTCACAGTCAACAAGCTCCCTGCTGGAGTAGAACTAAACTACAGAACCAGTGGGAAGCTGTTCAACTTTTGCTGTTTCCAGGCCAGGTCCAAGACCACCCCAACCTCTGTCGTTGAGCTACAGTACGCGGACGATGCCTGCATCTGCTCACATACAGAGGCTGAACTCCACGACATAGTCGACGTATTTACTGAGCCATACGAAAGCATGGGCCTTCCGCTAAACATCAGTAAGACAAAGGTCCTCTACCAGCCTGTCCTCGCTTCTCAGCACTGCCCCCCAGTCATCAAAATCCACGGCGCGGCCCTGGACAACGTGGACCACTTGCCTTATCTCGGGAGCCCCCTATCAACAAGAGCAGGCATTGACGACGAGATCCAACACCAGTGTGCCAGTGCTGCCTTCGCCCGCCTGAGGAAAAGAGTGTTTCAAGACCAGGCCCTCAAGACTGCCACCAACTGCCATCATGGTCTACAGGGTTGTAGTAATACCCGCCCTTCTGTATGGCTCAGAAACATAGACCATGTAGAGTAGATACCTCAAGTCGCTGGAGAAATACCACCAACGATGCCTCCGCCAGATCCGACAAATTCCCTGGGAGGACAGACGCACCAATGTTAGCGTCCTCAACCAGGCCAACATCCCCAGCATTGAGGCATTGACCACACTTGATCAGTTCCACTGGGCAGGCCACATTGTTCACATGCCAGACACGAAACTCCCAAAGCAAGCACTCTACTCGAAGCTCCTTCAAGGCAAACGAGCCAAAGGTGGGCAGAGGAAACGTTACAAGGACACCCTCAAAGCCTCCCTGATAAAGTGCAACATCCCCACTGACACTGGGAGTCCCTGACCAAAGACCGCCCTAAATGGAGGAAGAGCATCTGGGAGGACGCTGAGCACCTCAAGTCTCGTCGCCGAGAGCATGCAGAAAACAAGCGCAGGCAGCAGAAGAAGCATGCGGCAAACCTGTCCCAACCACCTTTTCCCTCAACGACTATCTGTCCCACCTGTGACAGAGACTGTGGTTCTCGTATTGGACTGTACAACCACCTAAGAACTCATGTTAAGAGTGGAAGCAAGTCTTCCTCGATTCTGAGGGACTGCCTATGATGATGATGATGATGATGATGATGATGATGCAGGAGAGATAGGACCAGGTTTAGGAGACAACAGCAGGTTCAAGAATTTTGGAGAGAGAAAGGGAGGTTAGAGATGGGGAGGTAACAAAGACAAAGAGGGTGAGAGTGAGATTTTAGAGGTGTGCGAATGGTAGTTTTGAAAGAGGGTGACCTTTTACAACATCAGCTAGCATGGGGGCAGGAAGGAAAATTGGGTGGTCAGCAGTTTATGATGAATGTGGTTAAGGGAGCAGGAAGTTCAGTTCTGCAAATTCTTCTTCATACTTTAAAGCTTGTGTTCATGAACTACCCGAATCGCTCTTCTCTGAATCTTCTGCAAAGCAGAACCCTCATCTGTTCTGCATTCTATTGGGGAATCTAAGACTCGGGGTCAGAGTCTAAACATTAGAGCCAGACCTATCAGGAGTGAAGTTAGGAAACATTTCGACATGCAAAGGGTGGTAGAAGTTTGGAGCTCTTCTGCAAACGGCAATTGATGCTAGATCAATTGTTAATTTTAAATCAGAGTATGATAGATTTTTGTTAACCAAAGGTATTAAGGGATGTGGGGCAAAGACAGGTATATGGAGTTAGGTCACAGATCAGCCATGATCTCATTGAATGGCAGAACAAGCTCAAGGGGTTGAATGTCCTCCTCCTGTTTCTATGTTCCCATGGATGCAGAGCTTTGGGCGGATCCATCACTTATAGGAGCTGGCACAGGTCACACTCTAGATTTGGGCCCACAACAATCAGCGAGCTTGATGCAGACTAGCTGCAAAAAATATAATGAAAAACCAATGCACATTTTCAAGAATAAGTTTTAAAAGTAATATTTTACCTGAAACTATTAATGTACTGTCAACGGGAATTGCACTTGTGGCTGCCAAGCTTGGGAAGATTCATCCATTCCGATTCTTTCTAGTTTGACAGCTTTGTAACCAGACAAGTGCTGGATTTGCCTCTCAAATCCCACCTAGGTTGGTTAGCAGCAGAAAAAGGGGGTGGGGGGAATTGGGCAGTGAGGACTACTGTCATCCGACTGCCCCAACTTCAAATTTCTGCCCCCCTACCCAACCCCACTGGCCACCCCTTCCCTGCCCGCCACATGCAAAAGGCAGGTCCCTAGAATATATACCTGGCATCCTCCTACGTTACCGTTGCTGCTTTCTGGGACCGCCTTCGGAAGGGGGCAGTAGACTTTGGGAAGTGGCAGTAGCAGCCCTGTGATCTCCAGCAGGGGGAGTGGGCCTTGCAGTGCACCCTCATCTTCCTCAAACCTGGACCCCAGTAACCTAACTACAAGACCAACAACTCCCTGATCTGCAGGACTCTCCTGCCCAAATGCCCAGCCTCCTTTCCTGGTGCTGTAATGATGGTCTGGCCCCAAGTGTCTTAGAAGCTGAAATCTGTTGTCTTTGAATGCATTACACCCAGTCTCCACTTACTGGAGACCATATCCAATACCCACAGGCTACCCTGCAAGGAAGAAAATAGTCACAATGCTAGATCACTTTTCATAGGTTAAACCGCTGGTCAGATTTAATTACAATTAAAATGATTCCCAGCAACAGAAACATAAGCAAAATACTACACAGCAAAAAGGGGTAATTTACGATAACATACAACTGGGATCACTGTTGAAAAGAGTCCGATTCCTTCTGGCAAGCTCTTGGGAAGACACAACATCTGGTGATAATATGTAACCACTTCCAAACATGGCAGAGTGGGGTGAAAAGAACTGCTCACCACCTTGTGTTTTAAGGATACTTTCTCCTTTGAAGTTACAAGCAAGTTCTTTGAAAATAATAATGCCTGTCAAGTTTGGTTACCTTCATCATCAAAGTAGCCACGGTGTTTTGCCAGTAACAATTAATGACAATACAAAACCACAATTCATAATGAAGCTTTGTTTGCTTAACTATTTTGAGAACAAACAGTTGTATTCTTCAGACAGTTCATTTACAGATGGCCAAATCCACCATCAAACTACCACTATTGAGAAGCAATCCAAAAACACATACAAGCCACACAGATTAAGATGATAGTTACAGTCTGACTAATGTAGCTGACAGCTGGTTTGGACACACGTTTAATACAAAGTGTTCCTAATCAAGGAAACAGTGAGAAAAAATATTTGCATTGCTGCTAGTGATAGGATTAGCCATTCACAGACAAACTTTACTACAGAACAATACATTTCATAAAGACATTCATAAAAATTGAACAGGCTGGGGTTCTTTTCTCTGGAGAAGAGAAGGCTGAGGGATGACCTGATAGAGGTCTTTAAGATTATGAAAGGGTTCGATAGGGTAGACGTAGAGAAGATGTTTCCACTTGCAGGCGAGACCAGAACTGGAGACCATAAATATCAGATCGTCACTAATGAATCCAATAGGGAATTCAGGAGAAACTTCCTTATTCACAGAGAGGTGAGAATGTGGAATTCGCTACCATAGGGAGTAGTTGAGGCAAATCGCATCGACACATTCAAGGGGAAGCTAAATAAACATACAAGAGAGAAAGGAATAGGATATGCTGATAGGGTGAGAGGAAGCATGACCTGTTGGGCTGAATGGCCTATTTCTCAGCTGTAAATACTTTGTAAATAGGTAGGAAATAACCCTCTTTGGGCTTAAACCTGGCAAAGTCTTTGAATTAGAGTTATGGAAAGAGAAATTGCATCTGATAAGTATTACTACGCATTGTATTTTATTGTGGGAACTCTTTAACTGCTCAATTCCAGTGCCCTGAACACTTGGGCTTGCTCTTGTGGTGTCCAGTCTGTGGGAGTTTCATTACGCTGTATTTTAAAAATGAAACCAATGGAAAAATGATCAAAGATGAAAAAAACCAAAACATTTTTGGGCTCTTAACCCTTTGAAAAAGAGGATAAATGAGCTGCTTGTTTGTTTGTTTATTTTAAATACAGTAGAAGCATTTTAATGGGCACACCCCTGTGGTGAACAAACCATTTCCTTTATCCAGTCTTTCCTATTAAGTAAACACTGCAGAATATATGGGGAATGAATCAGTGTGCCTAAGCAAATGTTCCCTTTAAACAAACATTCCTATTAACAGGGGGACCATTAACATGGCATGAACTATATTTGTCAATTACAACATTTCTGTCAAGAAATGTTCCTTTAATATTGCAGCCTAGCTGAGCGCGCCAGTCTACAAGTGTATACTGACATGCTGTTAGATGGGATAAATCAGATGGGGATTTCTTACAATTTCTCTGAATTAGAAGTCAAGAGATGAACAAAATCATTCATAAAAATTAAATTACAGAACGGACTTCTTCCACACCTCTATGGAATGATGAGGAACAAGACATTCGGACAGGATCCTTATGTTGCTCCTTATATTATAGGAGTTTAGTGCTGGCATCTGGTCATCTGCCAGGTCGCGGTTCCAGTGCTAATCAGCGGTTTACCTCCTGAAATTGTGCTATTGCTGGAATTTGTCCCAAGTTCCAATACTGTTGTGCAGTGGCAAGGTCTGTAGTGGATGCATAGAGTCTCTGTTTTATGCTTCCTGCAGGATCCCATCAATGCTAAAGGTTATTCTAAAGTGAACTCCAGTCATTTTTCATCAGTTGAATTCTCCCATTTTTCATTTTTGTTTCAACTATTGGACAACATTCATTATTTTTCAACATTACGGTCTGCTCTCATTCTGGGGGTAACTCCTCCTGAGATATAATCATGATAGTCAGTCATATAGAGTTAAATTCTGCAGTGAAACACTACTGGATTTCAAAGCCAAGTTGTGAAACCATTTAAGGACTAATGTAACCAACGTGCGCACAGCCAATGAAGTACTTTTGTAAGTGGAGTCCCTTTTGTAGTGCAGGAAATGCGACAACCAATTTGCGCACAGCAAGCTCCCACAAACAACAATGTGATAATAACCAGATCATCTGTTTTTAGTGATGTTGGTTGAGGGTTAAATTGTGCCCCAGAACACCGGGAGAACTCACCTGCTCCTCTTCAAAATTGTACTGTGGGATCTATTACGCCCACCTGAGAGGGCAGATGGTGCCTCGGTTTAACGTCTCACCTGAAAGCTGGCACTTCTGACAGTGCAGCACTTCCTCGGTACTGCATTGCGGGTGTCAGCCTTGATTATGTCTCTGATATAAAATACCTACCCATCTCCGACTCGTCCCTTCCTCGACTTCTCTATCTTTGTTTATGGGGATCGGCTGTCAACCAATATTTACTATGAGCTCACTGACTTCCACAGCTACCTTGATTACACTTCATCCCATCCCGCTTCCTGTAAGGACTTGATTCCATTCTCCCAGTTTCTCTGCTCTGACGATGCCACCTTCCAGACCAGTGCTTCCTATATGCCTTTCTTTCTCCTCAACTGAGGATTGCATTTCACTGTGGCTGACATTCCCCTCGACCGTATATGTCCCATTTCCTATACTTCTGCTCTCACCCCTTCCCCTCTCTCCCAGAACCATGATAGGGTTCCCCTTGTCCTCACCTTCCACCCCACCAAACACATCTTTCCCTCCCCTCCCCTCTATATTCAATGGATTATCCGCCACCTCCTGCATGATGCCACTACCAAACACATCTTCCCCTCCCCTCCCTTCCCCTTTCAGCATTCTGAAGGGACCGTTCCCTCCGCAACACACTGGTCCACTCTTCAATCACTCTGAACACCTGGTCCCCTTCCCATGGCACCTTCCCGTGCAAGCACAGGAAATGCAACACCAGTCCTTTCCCTTCCTCCCTTCCCAATGTCCAGGGCCCCAAACACTCCTTCCAGGTGAAACAGCCATTTACTTTCATTAGCCACACTGCATTAAAAAGAAATAAAAATGGGTCACATTTTCACTATACATGTTTCACAAGATGATTATAATTTCAACTTCTTTTCATTATTCCATTTGTTTAAATGTTAGATAGACATTTAAAGTAAAAACAGAAAATGCTGGAAATACTCAGCAGGTCAGGCAGCTTCTGCGGAGAGAGAAACAGAGTTAGCGTTTCAGGTCGATGACCTTTCATCAGAACTGGTAAAATTAGAGGTGGATCAGGTTTTAAACAAGTACAGAGGCAGAGAAATGGGAAGGGGAGAAAAGAACAAAAGGGAAGGTCTGTGATAGAGTGAAATGCAGGAGAGATTAAACGACAAAAGGGATGATGGAGCAAGGCAAAAGGAGACATGTAAAGAAACAAAAGATGGGTCTAGAAGAGCTGTAAATGGCAACAGCAGAGTTATTACCAACAGCTGCTGTCCAAAACAAATGGGAGCAGTGGTTATTGTCATGTTTGTAACCTTCACATAACTGTAACCTTTATGTAACAACACTGTACACTGTATACACCTGAGTTATGCACACCTTGACCACAGGGGGTGAACTTGTGGGAGACACTCCTCACCTGGTCATCCAGGTATATAAAGGGAGGTCCCACGCAGGGTCAGCACTTCTTGGTCCTGGGAATAAAGGTTCAGGTCATGTAGTGACCTTGTCTGCAGTACATGCCTCGTGTGATTCTATAGTAAGGTGTAAGGACACCGCATTTGGCGACGAGAAACGGGAATCAATGACTCACGAGAATGGCCACCGGTAGCACAGAGGAACAGTACTGTGTTGGTGAGGACTGGGACGATTTCGTTGAGAGGCTCCAGCAGAGCTTTGTCACGAAGGACTGGCTGGGAGATGCAGCAGCTGGCAAGCCGGGGGCGCATCTACTGACCAGCTGTGGATCCAAAACATATGCGCTGATGAAAGACCTGCTCGCACCCGAGAAGCCGGCGGACAAGTCCTTTGAAGAGCTCAGCACTCTGATCGGCGAGCACCTCAAACCGGCGAGCAGTATACACATGGCCCGGCACTGGCTCTACACACACCGGCGTCGGGAGGGACAAAGCATATCGGACTTTGTTGCGGACCTTCGGTGTTTGGCCAGCCTCTGTAAGTTCACAGACGCCTGCAGGGGGGAGATGTTAAGGGATTTCTTCATTGAGGGCATTGGTCATGATGGGATTTTCAGGAAGCTTATTGAGACCAAGGACTTGAATTTGGAAAGGGCAACGTTGATAGCTCAGACCTTCATGGCAGGGGAAGAGGAGACCAAGATAATTTACGCGCGCAGCCCTGGTTCCAATGTGGCAATGGACCAGGGAGTTAACATTGTAAACACAACTCAGAACCCCGCAGGCAGGCAAGGGCAATTCAACACCGCCCAGGCAGCAACAGACTCTAGGGCGGGCCAGCAACAGAGACAATGGCAGGGGGATCGGCAATTCATGCCATCACAAGGGACAATGCATCCTGGGATGGGACCTTTGACACTCAGCAACAGAGTGCTCAGGAGTAATCAAAGAGACAATCAGAGAGGAATGTCTGTTAACAGTTCCTTTGTTCACAACAATCTCAGCTCATGCTGGAGGTGCGGTGGCAGACATGCTGCGAAAACCTGAAGGTTTCAACAATTTATCTGCAGAAACTGTAACTTCAGTGGACATCTGGCCAGTAAGTGCAGAAAGCCCGTAGCGAGGCTAGTTTACGAGGCAGAGGAACCAGACAAGGGGACTGCAAGGCAGGGTGATGCTTGGGGCAAAGCTATGGAGGCTGGTTCATGTGGCAGACGTCCACAGCTCATATACCAAAACGCCACCTATGATGATGAAAGTTCTATTAAATGGCATCCCGGTACATATGGAGCTGGACACAGGAACCAACCAGTCACTTATGAGTGCCCAACAATTTGAAAAACTATGGCCACTCAAAGCTAACAGACCCAAACTGGAACGCATTGACATGCAGTTACGGATGTACACCAGAGAGATCATCCCAGTGCTCGGCAGTGCAAACTTGGTGGTCACACACAATAGATCGGAGAACCGGCTGCCACTCTGGATTGTCCCGGGGAATGGTCCTGCGCTCTTGGGGAGGAGCTGGTTAGCCGAAATGAACTGGAAATGGGGGGATGTGCACGCCATTTCATCTGTGCAGCGAAGTTCATGCTCACAGGTCCTACAGAAATTCGAGCCACTTTTTCAACCAGGTGTCGGGACTTTTAAGGGCACCAAAGTAGTGATACGCATCACCCCGGATGCCAGACCAGTGCACCACAAAGCCAGAGCCATGCCGTATGTGATGTGTGAGAGAAGTGAGAGTGAGTTGGATATGTTGCTAAGAGAGGGCATAATTTCACCTGTTGAATTCAGTGACTGGGCAAGCCCCATCGTTCCTGTCCTTAAAACGGATGGCTCGGTCAGGATTTGTGGCGACTACAAGGCCACCATCAACCAAGTGTCACTACAGGACCAATACCCGCTTCCGAGAGCCGAGGATCTTTTTGGCACGCTGGCAGGTGGCAAGCTGTTCACCAAGTTGGACCTCACTTCAGCCTACATGACTCAGGAACTGGCTGAAGAATCCAAGCTTCTGACCACCATCACTACGCACAAGGGGCTATTCGTTTACAACAGGTGTCCGTTTGGCATTCGTTCAGCGGCCGCTATCTTCCAGAGGAACATGGAAAGCTTGCTTAAATCCATCCCTGGAACAATCGTATTCCAAGATGACATCCTTATCACGGGTCGAGACACCGAGGAACACCTCCACAACCTGGAGGAGGTGCTACGCCGACTGGACCGGGTAGGCTTGCGACTAAAGAAGTCCAAGTGTGTGTTTTTAGCCCCAGAGGTCGAGTTTTTGGGCAGGAGGGTTGCCGCAGATGGGATCCGGCCTACCGAATCCAAAACAGAGGCGATCCGTCGTGCGCCCAGGCCCGGCAACACATCGGAGTTGCGTTCATTTCTGGGACTCTTGAACTACTTCGGGAACTTTCTGCCGAACTTAAGCACATTGTTGGAGCTGCTGCACGTGCTCCTGCGTAAGGGTTGTGAATGGTTTTGGGGGGACCGTCAAGAACGGGCTTTCAATCGGGCGCGGAATCTGCTTTGTTCTAACAAGCTGTTGACCTTGTAAAACCCCTGTAAGAAACTGGTTTTAACGTGTGATGCATCATCTTATGGGTTTGGGTGCGTGTTGCAGCAGAGTAATGATGAGGGCCAACGCCAACCTGTGGCTTATGCTTCCAGGTCGCTCTCCCAGGCAGAACGGGGATATGGGATGGTTGAAAAGGAAGCACTCGCATGTGTCTATGGGGTGAAAAAGATGCACCAGTACCTTTTCGGCAGAAGGTTCGAGTTAGAAACGGACCACAAGCCGTTAACATCCCTGTTGTCCGACAGCAAGGCTGTCAATGCCAATGCGTCAGCTCGCATACAGCGGTGGGCCCTCATGCTGGCTGCGTTTGACTACACCATACGGCACCGGCCAGGCACCGAAAATTGCGCTGATGCGCTCAGCAGGCTCCCACTGGCGACCACTGAGGGGGCGTCGGAGCAAAGCGCGGAGATGGTCATGGCCGTTGAGGCTTTCGACACCGCAGGCTCCCCCATCACAGCCCGCCAGATCAAAATCTGGACCAACAGAGATCCCCTCCTATCCCTGATAAAGAAATGTGTCCTGACTGGGGATTGGGCGCCCGCACACGGAGCGTGTCCCGAGGAGGTCAGACCGTTTCACAGACGAATGGATGAACTCTCCATCCAAGTCGACTGCCTGCTATGCGGCAGTTGGGTAGTCATGCCCCAGAAAGAAAGGGAAGCATTCATCAGAGAACTCCACAGCGAGCACCCAGACATCGTGCTAATGAAGGCCATTGCCCGGTCACATGTATGGTGGCTGGGAATTGACTCAGACCTGGAACACTGGGTTCGCAGGTGCACGACGTGTGCTCAGCTGGGAAATGCCCCCAGGGAGGCCCCGCTCAGCCCGTGGCCCTGGCCCACCAGGCCATGGTCACGTATTCATGTAGACTACGCGGGCCAGTTCATGGGAAAAATGTTCCTGATTGTTGTTGATGCGTACTCGAAATGGATCGAGTGCATCATATTGAATTCGTGCACGACATCCACCACCGTGGAGAGTCTGCATGTGGTCTTTGCGACCCGCGGCTTGCTGGACATCCTGGTTAGCGATAATGGCCCGTGTTTCACTAGCTATGAATTCCAGGAGTTTATGTCGGGTAATGGTATCAAACACGTCAGGACAGCACCGTTCAAGCCGGCTTCCAATGGCCAGGTGGTTCAAATCATAAAACAGGGCATGCTCTGGATTCAAGGACCCTCCCTTCAGTACCGCCTATCGCGCCTCCTGCTGGCCTATAGGTCCCGCACGCATTCGCTCACGGGAGTCCCGCCCTCGGAACTACTCATGAAATGCACGCTTAAAACGCGGCTGTCCTTCATTCATCCAGTCCTGTCAGACATTGTTGAGGGCAAGCGCCAGTCCCAAATCGAGTGCCATGGTCGCAACTCAGTGGGAAGATGCATATAAATCAATGACCCTGTATTCGTTCTCAATCATGCTTTGGGACCCAAGTGGCTTGAGGGTACTGTAATTGGCAAAGAGGGGAATAGGGTCATAATGGTCAGACTTAACAATGGGCAGATATGCGGCAAACATCTGGACCAAGTAAAGAAAAGGTTCAGCATGGACACTGAGGAACCTGAGGAAGATCATGAGATGTCACCAACACCACTGCCAGTGAATGAGCAACAAGGACATTCACCAGCATGCACAGTCCCTGCGGCCAGCCCGGACAGGCCGGAATCAGGCGACAGAGACGCATGCCAAGGCCCAACCACCAGAGCTCCAACTGCGGCGCTCCACGAGAGAGTGTCAACCGCCTGAAAGACTCAATCTTTGACCCAAAGACGTTGGGGGGAGGTGATGTCATGTTTGTAACCTTCACATAACTGTAACCCTTATGTAACAACACTGTACACTGTATGCACCTGAGTAATGCACACCTTGACCACAGGGGACGAACTTGGAGACACTCCTCACCTGGTCATCCAGGTAGAAAAAGGGAGGTCCCACGCAGGATCATCACTTCTTGGTCCTGGGAATAAAGGTTCAGGTCACGTAGTGACCTTGTCTGCAGTACATGCCTCGTGTGATTCTATAGTAAGGTGTAAGGACACCACAGTTATGGTCTGAAATTGTTGAACTCAATGTTTAGTCCAGGAGACTGTAAAGTGCTGAACCGAAAGATGAGGTGCTGTATCTCATGTTTCATTAGAACCCGATAATTCCTTGCAGCATCTATTTTTGTATGAGATGATCTTCACTCGAGTCAAAACAGGATCAGATCTCGCTTGAAGGGATTCAACAAGTTGGGTATCCAGCACATGAGACGGCAGCCTATTCCTGAGGTCCACCATTCTCTGGGAAAAGAACCACCTCCTGACATCTAACCTAGATCTGGCTTTGTACAACTTAAAATTGTGATCTCTGGTCCTCCCTAACCAACAGTTGGAACAAACTGTCAACTGGAACACAATTTATAACCCTCGATCAGATCACCCCTAAGTCTACAGTTCCCTAAAGTGTAGAGTTGCAACTCTTTTAGACTATCTTGATACAAATCACATAATCTACCGCAGGACACATCAAATACAGTTGACAGCGGCATTATCATCAACCCAGGCAGAGACCCTGCAGGAGGGACAATCATCAGGCCACTCCTGACACCACAGGCTGGTGCACAGTGACATGAAGTTGCTTAGTACTATGTGATGGGGTTGAGCACTGATGGTGCGGAAAAATAGCTCTCTCGTTCATCTACTTATTCCACTCGTGGAGCCAGCAGCCTGCTTCATCACAGCTCCATGAGATACCCATTCAAAGCTCCCTTGGATTGGTCGGAAAGCCAGTTATAGGGACTCAATATCAAACTACACGGGGGCAGATTTGCCACTGCACCCATGGGGAATGCTTTGAAAAACTGAATGACAAAAACAATAATTTTTTGTCTTTGGTTTAATATAAATTTAAATAACACAGGTTAAATGGTGTTTCTGAAATGTATTACAAAGTATTTACAGCACAGAATCAGGTAATTCGGCCCAACAGCCAGTGTTAATGCTCCACACGAGCCTCCTCCCAGCCGTCTTCATCCACCCCATCAACATATCCTTCTATTCCTTTCTCTCTCTTCTGCATTTAACTAGGATCCCTTTAAATGCATCTATGCTATTCGCCTCAAACATTCCTTGGGGTAGTGAGTTCCACATTTTCACCACTCTCAGATATTTTTCCTGAATTCCCTATTGGATTTATTAGTGACTATCTTATATTTATGGCCTCTAGTTCTGGTCTTGCCCGCAAGTGAAAACATCGGGGCCGAAATTCAGGCCTGCTAGAAACCTGGTGCATCTACGATTTTTTACCGGTTTTTACCGCTGGGTGCGACGAGGCGGGCTTCCGATCGATTTTCTCCACTTTGAACTTTTTTCGTATCGGACCGGAAGCCGATCATAATGGGGGTGGAAGTGCAGCGGTAAGTGCTGGTGAGGGGCGGAAATTTGGGTGGGACCGAGTCTCCGCCGCTGTCACTCAGCGACAGAGCGGTGGTGATGTCAGTGCACGTGTGCGTCACCACGTCTCTCCCCTGCTTTAAAGAGGAGAGAATCGGTGACTTTGTACGTTCGGCCACTGGGCCACCAGGGAGGGTTTCGACCAGGCCAGTGGTCTGGCACCCAAGAGGAGGTGCCAGGCTGCTTGCTGGCAGCCCGGCTGAAACTGGGGCAATAATTTCCGACCGACTGGGAAGTCGGCTGGCAAAAAAAAACATGGCGGCCGCGGCAGGGCACCCTCCCCTTGAAGGGCCACCGCGCTGCACACACATAAAGCAAGGTGCCCTGACAGAAAAAGCTGTCGGGGGCACCATGCGGTGGAGGAAAGATTTTTGGAGGTAAATTTGGGGCGGATTGCAATGTTAGTGCAGGAGAACAGCGGTGTGCGCTTTGATGACGTGCTTGAGGCGGAAGTGGGGGCAGGCCGAAAAATCCCCGAGCTGAATTTGGGTTGTGGTGGCCACTCGATTTCGCCGTATACTCACCGCAAAACGGTGGTAACGTGCCTTATCTGGACCTTTAATTCAGCCCCATCTTCTCTACGTCTACCCTATCAAACTCCTTCATAGTCCTAAAGACCTCTATCAGTTCACCCCTCTGTTTTCTAGAAAAAAGAGCCCTAGCCTGTTTCATCTTTCTTGATAGTTATACCCTCTCAGTTCTGATATCATTTACTGCTGAGACCAGGAGAAACTCTGGTTCTCAACCTATACCATATCCCACTGGAGTGTGACCCACATATTAATATTTACCAGCAAGAATCGGGCCTGATATTAAAGCTTAGAAATGGCTGCTTGGCGACATAGGTATGCAGACATTCATTGCATTTATAATACTCCTCTGTCTTTTTAACAGGGGGTGTTAACCTGGATGAATGCCTGTTAAAGTAGTGGAAAGTGGAATGTCAGACAAACATATTAAGCACCTTAACACCAATGTTGCAAACAGTAATTTCTAAGCTTAATGTCTCCTGATTGTGATGGAAAACTCAAGCAAAAGAAAGTGTTGCGAGGGCATATGATGTGACTACATTAAAAATGCAAGAGGCTTGGGGAATATAGATGTAGATATAGTGAGACAAACACAAAATTAACAAGCCTCAGGAGCCTGGTGGTTAGAAGAACTGTCTCCCTCCACCCCACCGAGAGCAATGGATAAATGGAATAGACTTCCAGGAAAGATAGTTAATGACGTGTTGGTTACCTCCTTTAAAATGAGTACGATAAACTTCTTGTCAGTAATGGAATTGAAGGTTATAAGGATTGGAAGCTGATCAAATACTCTATGTTATTGGGAAAATGGATGCACCATCCATTGATCACAACTCGTCAGGGGGAGAGTATGGTTTGTAAGGTTGGATTCATATTGTGGAGTTAACTCAATTACATTTGGCAATGGGGGAGAAATTTCTCAGAAATGGACCGTGGAGTATTTTAGTGGTCACTTACCTCAGTAGTTTAAGAACACAAGAAATAGGAGCAGGAGTAGGCCATACTGCCCCCTGGACCTGCTCCACCTTTCAGTAAGATAAGTGCCGTTCAATAAGTGCCCAAAAATCTATCACTCTCAGTCTTTAATATATTCAACAACTGAGCATCCACAGCCCTCTGGGGCAGAGAATTGGGAACATTCACAACCATCAGTGAAGGAATTTCTCCTCATCTCGTCTTAAAAGGCCGACCCCTTATCTCGAGACTATGACCCCTAGTTCTAGACTCTCCAGCCAGGGGAAACAGCCTCTTAGCATCTACCCTGTTAAGCCCTCTAAGAATTTTACACGTTTCAATATATAAAATTAAAGAGTTTGAATGGGTCCGGGTAGAAGGCAAATTGAACATGTTCACTTGAGGGAATTGAACAAATGGTTTCTAATTTATGGACCTATATTGATAATGAAAATACAGTTTTCAAGGATGCTATTTGCACATTCCAACTCTGCTGTAACGCAGAACTAGGAACCTTAATGTTCAACATGTGTAATGTATTCTGGTAAAAGTATCGAGCATAGTATAAAATCAAATACATTCAGATAACCAAATCCAGATTTCTCAGTGTGTAAAAGCACAACTAATATGGAATTGAGCCATACAGTCAGGATGGATCAAGGTCCAGTCCGTGATCTGTGCTGAGTTAGCTGATCACAGCTTTTCCTCAGCTTAAAATATAAGGCGATGAAAATCAATCAATGTTCCCACTTTTCATCACCATTCAATGACAACTGCAAGGAAGTACTCCTCCGGACAGTGAGCATCAACAGTGGTGCCCTCCACAGTCACCAACATCTCAACATTCTCTGTATAGGCTCCTACGTGAAGATAAAACTTTAGGGAGGAGGTTCTTTGAATCTATCCAGGACTATTCTCGTAATCAGCATCTTACACGTCCAAAACAAAAGAGTGCAATGTTTGGATCATGTATTTTTCCCCCCCATCCCGACTGTCGCTAATGCTCTTTCTGATACCAGAACCAGCGAGCTCGCTCGGGCAGTTCCGGTCCCCCACACCGTTGAAACTGCTCTGGTGCCCACATGGTGAGGAGAGGCTGCACTTGTTGGCTGTGGGAATGGCTTCGCCAAGTCAGGAAGGAGCTGGGAAAGAACAAACTGCTTCATTCCAGACATACCAGTGGTAGTCACTGGGCGAGCTTGCAAATCTCTTCTCTCAAGTTGCTCACAGCAGTATCCAGATCATCAATCCTCAATTCCTCGAGACTCCGGAATATGTGAAGAAACCTCATTGCGTCACTCTGGTGTTTTATACAAGAAGCACCATGCTGTGTCAATGCTCCGACCGAATCATTCACATTTCCAGAACATGTGTGTTCTGAGATTTAATTTCTTGTGAGCCAAATGGAACTAAATAGTAACATCTGCTTTCAAGTGAACATTTTAGTACAGCTGATTAAAAACTATGCTCTGCAATCTTGCCCCTTCACTTCCATTTATGCCATCATAATTTGTTGGAAAACAATTTAGGAGGAAATCATGAATTTATCTTTAATTTACCCTTTCAAGGGAAGCCGACTGGGAGGATTATTCCAACTTGCTAGATAGCTATAGCCGTGCTTTCTTCATTGCCAAGTCAAAAAAGGAAATGCCAGGTAGCTTCATTGCAAAATACACTGTGGAGATTGTATCACCAACTTATACAAAGTAGTCATAGAATCATAGAAATTTACGGCACAAAAGTAGACCATTTGGCCCATCGGGTCTGTGCCGGCCGAAAAAGAGCTATCCAGCCTAATCCCACTTTCCAGCTCTTGGCTCGTAGCCATAAAGGTTACGGCACTTGAAGTGCACATCCAAGTACTTTTAAATGCGATGAAGGTTTCTCCTTCTCCCATCCTTTCAGGCAGTGAGTTCCAAACCCCCAACACTCTCTGGTGAAAAAAGTTCTCAACTTCCCCCTAATCCTTCTACCAATTACTTTAAATCTATACCCCCTGGTTAGTAACCTCTCTGCTACGGGAAATAGGTGCTTCCTATCCACTCTATCTAGGCCCCTCATAATTTTATACACCTCAATCAAGTCTCCCCTCAGCCTCATCCATTCCAACGAAAACAAACCCAGCCTATCCAATAATTCCTCAGAGCTAAAATTCTCCAGTCCTGGCAACATCCTCGTAAATCTCCTCTGTACCCTCTCTAGTACAATCACATCTTTCCTCTAATTTGTTGACCAGAACTGCACGCAGTATTCTAGCTGTAGCCTAACTTGTGTTTGATACAGTTCAGGCATAAACTCCCAGCTCTTATATTCTACGCCTTTAATGTGCATTTATATATACACCAGCTGAACACGTGGTTGAATTGTCTCTTATCATTTCACAATGGATTATCTTATATGGAGTTCAGTATTTTGTTAAATGGTGGAATGTGGCAGGTATCCTCACTAGCAACAGCCCACAAGCAGCAATAAGATTGTCATTTGTGTTTTGGTGGTATTGATTTAACAACTTCTTGCATTTATGGAGCGCCTTTAACACAGTAAAATGTCCCAAGGCGCTTCACAGGAGCATTATAAAAAAAAATTGACACTGAGCCATTAGTGTATATTAGGGTAGAAGAGCTAGGTTTTAAGGAGCACGTTAAAGGAGAGAGACGGCGAGCTTTAGAGAGCTTTCCCAGGGAGAGTTTAGGTGTTAGGCAGCAGAATGCATGGCCACTAATGGTGGAGTGATTCAAATCGAGGATGCTGAAGAGCCAGAATTAGAGGAGCGCAGAGATCATGGAAGGTTGTAAGGCTGGAGGAAATTACAGAAATTGGGAGGGGTGAGGCCATGGAGTGATTTGAAAAAAAGGATGAGAATTTTAAAATCGAGGCATTGCTTAACTGGGAGCCAATGTAGGTCAGCGAGCACAGGGATGAACAGGACTTGGTGCGAGTTAGGACCTGGGCAGCAGAGCTTTGGATGAACTCAAGTTTATGTAGGGTAGAATGTGGGAGGCCAGCCAGGAGTGCATTGGAATAGTCAAGTCTAGAGGTAACAAAGGCGTGGATGAGGGTTTCAGCAGTAGATGAGCTGAAGCAGGGGCGGAGACAGGCGATGTTACATAGATGGAAATCGGCGGTCTTAGTGATGGCGTGGATATGTGGTCGGAAGCTCATTTCAGGGTCAAGTATGACACCAAGTTTGAGAACATCCCCCTTTGCCCTCCAAACCTTACTTCCTTCTGTGTCCATACCTGGAAAAAACTCTCTCCCAATTCACTTACAACTGCACTTTCAAAATCCCAACTATCTAGCCTTTGGCCCTCCATTCATCACAGCATTTCTGCAAGTACCAATCTGCTTAACCACACCCTCACCTCCACCCTATCCAAAGGGTGCCACCTTTGACAACCCAACATGCCCTCCGTACTACCATGGAGGATCAGCCCAGACCATATGCCCAAGGCTTGGCATTGTTCTTGCAACCAGCGACTTGACCCTGAGGCAAGAACGCTACCAACTAAGTCACATTTATAGAATCAAGAGGAATTGTGTATGCTTAGTGTGTCCTTAAATAGTACTCCAGACTGTGAGAGTCTCCTCAATTCATGAAAAGAACATATTTTTCTAAATAAAACTATAGATTTTTTCCCAGGTTATGTATTAGTTAGTTGATTCTAGTTATGTTTACATTAAAAACCAAGCTCTTCAAAAACAATTCATACAAAGTGACAGGTTCAAGGAAATCTGCTGCTAATGAGCTTTGAGAATGGAGTGCCAGTGCCATGGGTTTTATTCAAAAGCTGCAGTTTCTCCACCTTTCCTGCCTCGTCTATTTAGGTCCCCACAACGTTTTTCAAGGTTATCAAAATTTCAGCATAAATTTCAATGGCTTCAGAAGGTGCAATTTAGTTTTCACCATTCCATACATCTTAAATAGATGTTGGGTACTAGAACTGCTGTGTATATACACAATAAGGTATATACACAGCATATACAAATTTATTGTGAAATTTTTGTTTTAAATTAAAAAAAATGAAATGCAAAATAGAACAATCAAAAAGCCAGGCCACACTGCCACATGCAATAATTGAACATAATTGGAAAATTTTGCAAAAATCTACAACCTTGTGTATATTTTGTGGACGTAAAAGATCCTATGTCACTATTTCGAAGAAGAGCAGGGGAATTATCCTCGGAATCCTGGCCAATATTTATCCCTCAATCAACATCACTAAAACAGATTATCTGGGCATTATCACATTGCTGTTTGTGGGAGCTTGCTGTGCGCAAATTGGCTGCTGCGTTTCCTACATTACAAAAGTGACTACATGTCAAAAAAGTACTTCATTGGCTGTAAAGTGCTTTGGGACGTCCTGAGGGCCTGAAAGGCGCTATATAAATGCAAGTCTTTCTTTTTTAGACTGAGACCATTCCAAAAACCAGAAGACCTGCATGCACACAAACTACTCAACACAACTATTCGACTTCAGTTCTTTGTAGTAACCAGCTTCTAAACAATATGCAATGTATCTTTTGATGGATCATTCCTTGTAAAGTCATACATGTTTTGATATAAAAGTGCTTGCTAGATTTGTCACTTGAGAAGATGCCAGAGATGGAATTGAATCCTGCACTGCAGGCTTGTCCCTGCTGGGAAATCTCTGTTTTGTTAGTGTTTCTGAATATACACCTGTTCATTCAATATTTAATAAATACACAAAACAGGTGTAAATAGGTGCCACATCCATTTCTAATTTACTTCTTGTTATCTGTAAAATTAAAGAAACAAATTCAATTCAAACTTTGAAAAAAAAGCTATGTTATTCTTACTAATACTGTTGGCAATTAATTTTGCAACACAATACTGATAATGCATAAAGCCAACAAAAAAACTCATTCTAGCCACATGCAAATCCCTCAACTTACTAACAATCTAGTTACACCTGACAATTAGTCTTAAAAGTATAGTCTATGCTTAGAAATTGCTAATTGCCAACTCAATATTACCGGCATGAAAATACATGAGATTTGCTATGAACTCTCTGAGCATTAGCTGAATTCAAGACACTGAACTTAGAACCATAGTAGTTTACAGCACAGAATGAGTGAGCCAATTTGGCCCTTTGTGTCTTTGCTGCCTCTACACTAGAGCAATGCAGAACTAATCCCACTGCTGTTGTCTCTCCATGCCCTGCTTCAAATATTTATCTAATTTTCCCTTAAAAGATGTAATTGACTCTGCATCAACCATTCCCTGTGGCAAAGCATTTCATGCTCCAACAACACTGTGTAAAGAAATGTCTCTCTTCATTTTGTGTCAACTTTAAATTGATGATCACTGACTCTAAAACCCAGAGGAAGTAGTCTTTCTGCATTCACTATTAAATACCACTACTGTACCCTAACTGTGGCCTCAGCAATGTTTTGCACAGATCTATTACTTTGTTACTCTTGTACTCCGTGACCCTATTTATAAAACCCAAAATGCCGGTGGCCTTTTTCATGGCACTTGCACTTTGGAGAATTATATGTATTTGAACCTCTCTGTTCATTCACACCTTCAGTACTTTCCATTGAGTGTGTACGCCCACGCCTTGTTTTTTCTCCTCATACGTGTTACTTCACGCTTCTCCACATTAAACTGCAGCCCTCACCTGCCTGCACATTCCACTGTTTACATACTCCTCGCTGGGCCATTTACTCGAGACTTTAATTAAGAAGTTATGTCGATCACTATACATTTACCTGTGGTATGTTTAGACTACCATGCAATAACTTCCATTTATATAGTGCCTTTAACGTGGTAAAACGTCCCAAGGTGTTTCACAGGAGTGATTATCAAACAGAATTTGACACAATGTCATTGCAATGATGCATACATAGATGGACTAGATTTTCGGTTTCGAAAACAGTAATTTTGATTACCCTTTTTGCTGTGCTACTGTTTTTAGGCCGAACTTTCAGCCTTTACGTCTGCGCCACTAAAGGAGACGTTGCACGACAATTTGTGGCGCAAACCGTGAGTTTCGGCAACTTTATTCCGGGACTGATGGCGCTGCGATAAAGGCCTTGGGAGGGGGGGGGGGGGAAATAAAAAATAAAATTCCAAAAAA
The DNA here is from genome assembly GCF_044704955.1 of Pristiophorus japonicus. NCBI lineage: Eukaryota > Metazoa > Chordata > Chondrichthyes > Pristiophoridae > Pristiophorus > Pristiophorus japonicus. The sequence continues at coordinate 120,211,250 of NC_091985.1, forward strand.
CATTCACAAAACTCTTATGTATCGAATCGCTGAAAACATTAAAAAAAAATAAAACCTCTAACTTACCTTTTTTGCAGGTTTTCATACTTACCGCTGCTGGCAGGGTTGCTATTCTGGGCGCGGCATACAGGTCGGGAGAGTGCCGAAAGTCCGACACAAATGCAATCTGCGTCTATTCACGTCATTGCACCTCTCCCCGGCGGTACTTGGAAGCGCCGCCACAAACAGGTACCCGGGGATCCTGCCGACCGGGTTTTTGCCGCGGAGGGGCAAATCGCGGCGAAAACCCGGTCGCAAACCTGGCAAAAATCTGGCCCATTGTCTTTCCTAGGTTGGTAACTTGCTTTGAAAATATCAGAACAATCTCTGTAAAAGAATTAAAATTCTGCTGTTATGTTTCCACTTTTTAAAAACAAATTTGTTTGGATTTTTGTCTAGTATTCAGCAGGTTTGGGGATCAGTGCCTCATCACGACTTGCTGAAACTGTTGTCCCATAAAGTAACATTCCAGAACTATTAGTATGTTCTTCATCTTTTTCCACATACACTTATGAAAGTGGTAGAGAACATTTGTAAATTTCATAAATCCACATAACATTTGCCTCATAGCAACTTCTTCCTTCCCCATTATTCTAGTGATAGTTTATTGGTTTATTTTGTAAAATGGCTACGGGCTAAATCCTGGTGTCCTGACAACTCTGTAACTCTGCTAGTTTTCCAAAAAAAGTGAGATTACTCACGACTGGACACACTAATGGAACGCTGAATGGAGTTCACGAGAAGTCACAATCAAACACTTTGTGAAAGATCCGACATGGAAGAACTCTGGTTTCGATCTTCCGCAAAGCTTACGGGCTTCGCTAACTCGCATCCGCACAAACCATGGCAGGTGTGGATACTTGATGCCCAAATGGAGAATTACAAACTGTCTGGTGTGTGACCATCGTCACCCAGAACAGACCACGGAACATAGAAGGACTCAATGGCCGATTCACAAATACGAAGGAGGCTTCACAGCAATACTCTCTGATGCAATTATCCGGCAAGCAAGCCCCAGGTGGGCAGAGGAAACGTTACAAGGACACCCTCAAAGCCTCCTTGATAAAGTGCAACATCCCCACTGAATCCTGGGAATCCCTGGCCAAAGACCGCCCTAAGTGGAGGAAGAACATCCAGGAGGGCGCTGAGCACCTCGGGTCTCGTCGCCAAGAGCATGCAGAAAACAAGCACAGGCAGTGGAAGAAGCGTACGGCAAACCAGCCCCACCCACCCTTTCCTCCAACCAATGTGTGTCCCACCTGTGACAGAGACTGTAATTCCCGTATTGGACTGTACAGTCACCTGAGAACTCACTTTTAGAGTGGAAGCAAGTCTTCCTCGATTTCGAGGGACTGCCTATGATATCTGGTTTAACCACCTAAACGGAAAATTAGTTGTTGCTCTACATCAACTTTATGAAGTAGTAGTAGTTCTCCAATCTGCAAATAAGCTCATTTCCCACATTTTGACAAGTTAAAGCAACCCGCATAGTTTGGAGATCACAGATATCTGTCACTTTTAAAAGGACATGTTTATCTCTTCCCACATCCTAGAAGAGAGTGTCCATAAAACAGTCAACCTTTGAAATGTAACAGTGCAAGGCCAGTAGACAAGGTGGGAAAAAAAAACTATTGCTTCAAAACATGGGCTCTTATTTGCTTTGAAACTAAAAAAAACAGATGAAATCTTTGACAAGAGAAGTAGTTGGCTATGACGGACAGCAATCAGGAACAGCAGGTGTGATAACCTATTCATTTTGTATTATCAATACTATAATAAGCCTTACATGGGTAAGGTAACACACATTTAAATCTAAAAGCAGAGTCTCATAAGAATATACGTTTAAAATTGGCCGATGTAGTAACTGTCCAGTGGAACAACATGTCATGCTACAGATCTTGAGAAAATCAGGTGACGTTCCAAGTGAGTGCAGAACAGAAAATATAAAACTATGGAATCCCTGCCAAACAATACCTCATCTAGTAAACGGTCTCTGCTCAACTTGTGCTTAAAACCCTTTCCCCGTATGACACCAGCTATGGAGCGCCTTTGATGCTTTTGATTCCGTTTACATCTATATAAAACATTGCCCGTGCTTAGTGTAATCTCCAGTGGAGAAATATTGTTTTGGTGATTCCGCCGAGAGATTTTTGGGGGGAAGTGGGATGGAGAACGCTCACATTAAGCCCAGAGGGACACAAAAGTAGGAACCTCAGGAAGATAAACATCTGTAACGCTGATGACACAGAATTAATGCAGCACGGCCAGGAAGAAGTATTTGCACTTTTCCTGGAAAACACATGAGGCAAAAGAGAGGTTAAGAAGAGCAAGAAGCATTGAGATAGTTAATTACAATATATGCCCTTATTTCTGTGTTTAGGAATCATAAAAGGAATGAATATACTCATAGAGTTACATTTTATGGATACTACTGATAAGCAATGTCCTTAGAAATGAAGCTACATGCCAGAGTGATAAGTGAGATAAAGAATAAAGGAACAATACACTGATCTTGAAGTGTTTCATGTAAAACGATTCTATGGCTGGAAGCTATTGCTAGACAATAGGGTCAATCAATGAGCTGTTTGTTGCTTTCGTACAAGGTAATTAACATTTATTCTATAGGGGAGTGCAGACTGCAAGAGTGCTCTCGCTTAGACCTTCTGTTAAAAAAACGTAGTAACTATTTATACTAAGCCTCCCTTCTGTGCATGAGTCTCCTGACGCGTGCACAGAAGCGAGAGTTAGGACCAATATCACCAACTCCACCCACCCCCAGCGCAATTTACACTAACCCTTTTCTGCGCATGCACCCATCCGCAGCGCCAATCCATCCAATGATCCGTCAACCACGTTGCCTCCACTGTGCCGAGCCTCCGAGCAGCCCTGAGTCCTGAGCAGCCCCGCAACACCACGTTGCCTCCACTGCAACTCCGAGGCCCGGGCAGCGCCGAGTCTCCGATCCATCTGGCCCCAAGAGGGTCCGCGGGCGGCTGAGAGGGCTGACAGGGAAAGAAGCAGCGGGTGGCCGAGAAGGGAGTGGAAAAGAGAGAGAGAGACTGGGGGAGAGGGGAGAGAGACATGGGTGGGGGGAATCGGAGGGGAGAGAGGGAACTCAGAGAAGACGGATCATGTTCTTCCAACCCCCTACACAGGACATCGTTGGAGTGGATGAAATCCAGAAGTCACGGTACTTGTCACTATTCATTTCATACATGATAAACCTGTTAACAATCCGTACACAATGCCCCTTCTATGGTTGGGGGGTGGGGGGCGGGGTGGGTGTGTGTGTGTAAGGTGATGCTGGGGTAAGGCACTTTGGCTGGGGATGGGATGTGTCCTCTGACTTCTGAAGTCAAAATGGATCATGTTACAATGTGCAGTTAGGCTGGGAGGTTCCAGTCACACATTCCAGAGAAACTTCAGGGTGTGGCTTATCCTCCAAGGGGACCAATCAGTAATAGGTCATGTGATAATGGAGAGCCAATCAGAAATGGCTGCAGTGCAGTCAGCCCAAATCCTCGCATCCTTAAAAAAAACCAGGCAAAATAACTCAATTTCATGCTAGACTGGAGATACAGTGCACAAGAAATATCTTAGTACTGGCTTAAATTTTTTTTTTAAAAAGCAATGAGCTAATCAGTCAGATACCGAAGACACCAGAGCTGTGTAGAATGCAAAAAGGTAGGGGGATTATCCAATTCTGTAAGCTTGGTCAATATTACATCCAAGATGGAGAGTCTCGAACTCGGGGGTCACAGTCTCAGGATAAGGTGTTGGTCATTTAGGACTGAGATGAGGAGACATTTCTTCATTCAGAGGGTTGTGAATCTTTGGAATTCTCTACCCCAGAGGGCTGTGGATACTCAGTCATTGAGTATATATATGTATATTGTTTCAATGTATAGCTACATAATTTTGCAACTGAATCCTACTCTCTAGATAAAAAGACCAGTACTTTACAAGCACCCAAAGTTCTTGCCCAAATCTGAGTTCTATCTGTTCAGGAAGTCACTATATTGTCATCTGTTTCTGATGAGTCTGATTGCACAATATGATGGCTAGAAGATTGTTGTCATAAGAACATAATATAAATAGGAAGAGCAGGCCATTCATCCCTTCGAGCCTGCTGTCATTCAATAAAATCATGGCTGATCTTCCACCTCAACTCCACTTTCCCGCTCTATCCCCATATCTCTTGATTTCCTTAGTGTCCAAAATCTATATATCCCATGGCACTATTTCGAAGAGCAGGGGAGTTATCCCTGGTGTCCTGGCCAATATTAATCCCTCAATCAACATAACAAAAAAAATAATCTGGTCATTCATCATCATCATCATAGGCAGTCGCTCAGAATCAAGGAAGACTTGCTTCCACTCTTTAACAGGAGTTTTTAGGTGGCTGTGCAGTCCAATACGAGAACCACAGTCTTTGTCACAGGTGGGACAGATAGTCGTTGAGGGAAAGGGTGGGTGGGACTGGTTTGCCGTTCTTTCCGCTGCCTGCACTTGATTTCTGCATGCTCTCGGCAACGAGACTTGAGGTGTTCAGCCCCCTCCCGGATGCACTTCCTCCACTGAGGGCGGTCTTTGGCCAGGGACTCTCAGGTGTCAGTGGGGATGTTGCACTTTATCAGAGAGGCTTTAAGGGTGTCTGTGTAATGTTTCCGCTGCCCACCTTTGGCTCGTTTGCCTTGAAGGAGTTCAGAGTAGGGCGCTTGCTTTAGGAGTCTCATGTCTGGCATGCAAACTACGTGGCTTGCCCAGCGGAGCTGATCAAGTGTGGTCAGTGCTTCAATGCTGGGGATGTTGGCCATTATCACAATGCTGGGGATGTTGGCCATTAAACAATTTTGTACTTAAAATAAAGTGCACAAAATTTAACAAAGTTTAAGAATGGCGGTTTCAAAATATCACCTTTTTCCAGATCGCCATACCGTAAAAATCGCACTATCTAAATTTTGCCGTTTGGCGAACCCGTACTCGGGTCAAAAAACGCATGGAAAAAGCAGGTGTTGCAGCCTAAAAAATGTCAGTACGCAAGACCTACAAAAAAGGTAAGTTAAAGTTTTAAACGTTTTTTTAACGATTCATTTCTTAAGGCTTTTGTGAATGTTTCCCATTTTTTATTTTTACAAATTTTTTTTGTATTTTCTCCCCTGTATTTTTGGTGATATCGGCCTCACTGTAAAGTTAGAGGATGGCGGTATTAAACACGATTCCTCCAGCAACGCCAATTTTTAACGACAGCGGTATTTTTTGGACAAACTTACCCTCTTAAAAAATGGCGAAATTTTTCTTATTTCTTCACAAAAATGTAATTATTTATCAAATAACGACAGGCTGGGGAATTTCTAGCCCTAGAGTGTTTACACTTGTGGGGAAGTGCAAAACTAGAGGCCATCAATATAAGATAGTCACCAAGAAATCCAATAGACAATTAAGAAACTTCTTTACCCAGAGTAGGGAGAATGCGGAACTCGCTACCACAGGGAGTGATTGAAGCGAATAGTATCGATGCATTTAAGGGGAAGCTAGATAAACACGAGGGAGAAGGGAATAGAGGGTTATGCTGATAGAGTTAGATGAGGAAGGAGGGGAGGAGGCTCGAATGGAGCATAAACGCTGGCATGGACTGGTTGGGCCGAATGGCCTATATAAGAAACATAATAGGAGCAGGAGTAGGCCATTTGGCCTCTCGAGTCTGCTCCGCCATTCAATAAGATCTGATCTTGGCCTCAACTCCCCATAACCCTAGACTCCCCTATCATTCAAAAATCTGTCCATCTCCACCTTAAATATATTCAATGACCCAGTCTCCACAGCTCTCTGGGGTAGAGAATTCAAAAATTCATGACCTTCCGAGAAGAAATTCCTCCTCATTTCCGTTTAAAATGGGCAACCCCTTATTCTGAAACTATGCCCCCTAGTTCTAGATTCCCCCACGAGGGAAACATCCTCTCTGCGTCTACCCTGTCCAGCCCCCTCAGAATCATTTCAATTAAGATCACCTCTCATTATTCGAAACGCCAATGAGGCTGCAGGGTGACTTGGAAAGGTTAGGTGAGTGGGCAAATGCACAGCAGATGCAGTATAATGTGGATAAATGTGAGGTTATCCACTTTGGGGGCAAAAACACAAAGGTAGAATATTAATGAATGGCAGCAGATTAGGAAAAGGGAGGTGCAACGAGACCTGGGTGTCATGGTTCATCAGTCATTGAAAGTTGGCATGCAGGTACAGCAGGCGGTGAAGAAGGCAATTGGTATGTTGCTCTTCATAGCTAGAGGATTTGAGTATAGGAGCAGGGAGGTCTTACTGCAGTTGTACAGGGCCTTGGTGAGGCCTCACCTGGAATATTGTGTTCAGTTTTGGTCTCTTAATCTGAGGAAGGACATTCTTGCTCTTGAGGGAGTGCAACAAAGGTTCACCAGACTGATTCCTGGGATGGCTGGACTGACATGAGGAGAGACTGGAGTTTAGAAGGATGAGAGGGGATCTCATAGAAACGTTTAAGATTCTGACAGGACTGGACAGGTTAGATGCGGGAAGAATGGTCCCGATGTTGGGTAAGTCCAGAACCAGGGGACACAGTCTTAGGATAAGGGGTAGGCCATTTAGGTCTGAGATGAGGAGAAATTTCTTCACTCAGAGTTGTTAACCTGTGGAATTCCCTGCCGCAGAGTTGTTGATGCCAGTTCATTGGATATATTCAAGAGGGAGTTAGATATGGCCCTTACGGCTAAAGGGATCAAGGGATATGGAGAGAAAGCAGGAAAGGGGTACTGACGGAATGATCGGCCATGATCTTATTGAATGGTGGTGCAGGCTCGAAGGGCCTATTCCTGCATCTATTTTTCTATAAGACTTTCATCTCCGGAATCAACCACATGAACTTTCTCTGAACTGCCTTCAATGCAAGTATATCCCTCCTTAAATAAGGAGACCAAAACTGTACGCAGTACTCCAGGTGTGGCCTCACCAATACCCTGTACAGTTGTAGGACTTCCCTACTTTTATACTTCATCCCCCTTGCAATAAAGGCCAACATTCCATTTGTCTTCCTAATTACTTGCTGTACCTGCATGCTAACTTTGTGTTTCATGTACAAGGACCCCCAGAGTCCTCTGTACCTCAGCATTTTATAATCTCTCCTCATTTAAATAATAATTTGCTTTTTTATTTTTCCTACCAAAGTGGATAACCCCACATTATACTCCATCTACCAAATTTTTGCCCACTCACTTAGCCTATCTATGTCCCTTTGCAGATGCTTTGCGTCCTCCTCGGCCTGTCTGTGCTGTAAATTCGATGTAATTTTATGTAAGTACCAAGAAAATCATACTCATTTTCAAAAAGTGTTCTGAGTGATTTACTTATAAATGGTTGAATTAATGAATCTGAATGACTATTACAAATTTGCAAATTAACTAATAAACTGTAACAACTGGAAAGTGCGAAAACTATATGCAAGATGTACTTTTTTGTTTTAATATTACTGGTTGAAATCCCATGGCTTTGCCCATGGGAAACAAGTGGCTATCTTGTTTGGGAGACAGTGTCTGGTTTTGTAAGGATTTAGGAAGGGTGTAGGAGCAGTTAATGGGGCAGTTGTGAAGAGTTTGGGAAGAGTAGTGAGTGATTGGGGGAGGAGAGTAGCAGTGTTTTGGGATTTAGTGGTTATTTTGTTTTTTTGGGGGGGGGGGGCATTAGTCACATCCTTGTGAATATATACTGCACCATTTTCTTTGTTTTTAAAGCCTTCCTGTAATGGAGGTGCCCAGAACTAGGCAGTTTAAGGTCTTGTACAAGTTCACAGTCTCCTTGTTTTAATAATGATGTGGAATGAAGTAATAAGGGTTTCAATTTACAACCCCATGGTGTCCCGCCATTTGAAGATTTCCTTCTGAATAAGTTTTCCAACTCACCATCCACAACATTTTGAACATCAATGTTCCTTTCATTTTATTGTCAGCTGATCTGCCAAGGTACATATTTAAGATATGACAAATGTAGAAGAATTATGTCCTGGTCAGGCCATTATTGTGTAGTTTTGATATGATGTATTCATATTTACATAGTACATTTGAAAAGCAAGGGCTACATCATGATCATACATATTAGAAACAATAAAAAAAATAGAAGTTAAGAACTAAAATGTACATCATACACGATATATCTTTTTTTTTTACACAGAGGTAAAAATGCTTATTGTAAAAAAAACTAATAATCAATACAACAGGGTTTTTAGTATACAAGAAAGATAGTGGAGGCACTTTCTTTTAATCCTTTAAGGTGTGCATTGGCTGTAGACTGTGCACCAACAACAGCTTTTGGTTAACTTTCTTACCACAGATACAAAAATAAACTTGATTTGTTCCCCCCCCCCCACCCCCCCACCCAGACAATTGTCTTTTGTATTGCAAAGTTGATTGGGAGGAACACCGCCACTGTTCAACATCAGTGTGGCTGACAGATGAGAACTATGTACAAAAACACATCGAGCTCGGCTCCCTTAGACTGCTCACCTCATTTTACAAATTTACAGTCTGTGTATGTGTGGCAAGAACTGCCTATAAAAACATGTTAAACTGGACAGACCTTGTTGCGTGCCTTTATGGAGACAGATTAAGAGGCACCTTACCCATGTTATACCAGTGAGCCACTGGACCACTGCAAGGTCTCCAGAAAGATTAGTGTTGATTTAAGCCCATATTTGTGCTTTGTATTCCAATGTAGTTGAGACCTCACAGTGATCTCAACAGAAGTGAAATCACAATTTGAAAATCTCCTGTGTGCATACACTGCTTGGCTAATGTTCCTTTTGCATTAGGAGATATATCCAGCTGTGATTTAGGGCCACCATTGTAATGCTTTTTACACCGTGGTGTTGGTGGATTAATGCCCAGTTAATTTGATACATTTCATTTGCATCATGTATTGAAATCGAACATCAGTTAAATTTATTTTTAAAAAAACCTGCGTGTTGCATATGTATTGGAAGTCTTCAATTATTAAAAAATGCAGATGCAGCGTGCGTGGTGGATAGCAATGACTAACGCTCTCACTAAGCAGGTTTGTTTCTGCTTGATCAGAGCAGGAAAACCCAATGTGCAGCAGCTCTCGCATTTATTGGCAAGGAAGCTGTGTTTTCGTTTAAGACTGATGTTAGTGTGCAATGGAGGAAGGGTGAGGGTAAGGACTGGCAATTAACCGTGCACAGGATAGTGCGGAAGAGTTGTCAGTTCCAACAGACCGGTTCCCTAGCTGCCTTAAAATAAAAGGATCGGATTGTACTATGCCGCTGAGCTAAAACTGCTGCTTTTCAAATAAATAAAACATGGCTATTCCCTGTGCTGTGTTACAAAAATATTCTTTCAAAGCATAAGCCTTCTACTAGAGGGTTTGTCCACTCCCTCTATTGACCTGAGCTATTACGATTTTGAAGGAAACGCCCCCCCCCCCCCCCCCAACGTGAAGTTTATAGCCAGTGCGACCATAAGCTACACATTGGTAAGGCCTCAATAATCCTTATTTTCTAGGACACTTTGTGCTTTAAAAAAAAAAGTTAACTTGGATCTGCTGAAATTGACTCACCATTTTCTCCCTACAAATTCTGCGAGACTGCGGAACGTGGAATTCCAGTCTCATGCACAATTCATACAGTACAGTTGGCTTAGGCCAGGCCAGGCCTGGTTTACATCCAAATCAATTCCATGACCTAAGCTATGGCAAAGGCTGAGCAGTCTGTGGTAACTGCTCCCTGTGGTTCGCTGCAGAGCAAAGACTGAGAAAGGCAGAGGTCAGCAAACTAGGTTTGTGAAACCAGACAGCCAGAATATCAAGGGCTACCAGAATGCAAGGACCCCAAACTTCAGTCACCGTTAAATGTAGTGAATTAATGTTGTGCTCTCTGATTGCACTGGATACATTGCTGTGTAAATGAGAGAGAGACCAGGCAGTCAGGTAGCTTGATTATATAGTGTAATCAGATAGCAAACTTTAGTGTATTGACAATTTAAAATGAGAACTCTATTCAAGGAACCCAAATAACTAGAAAAGCATTTCTACTGTATTTAAAAAAAAAAATCATGTTTTTAAATTAAAACCAATTTTAATGTTCACTTTTAAAAGATCATGGGGCAAGTGTTATACCTTTTAAGACTCAATAACTGCTTTAGAGATCCGAGGTTAGCCAGAACCAAGTGCATTATTTTATAACTACGCTTAAGAGGGCGATACCCACTGTTAGAAATTAAGTAAATAAGTGTTGACGTGTGTTTGCTGAAAAGAAATGAGGTGCAATTAACAAACAGCATTATTTTGGCTTCATACAGTAATGGCAATACTGTGTTGTGGTACACGTTTACTCGCACACTTTTTAAAAAGGTAATATATGATACAGGTTAAGTGTCTCAGTTGATCAAGCAGGAACCATTTACGCCAATTTCCTCGTTTAGTGCTACATCCTGTTGGCAAGCTAGGACATGCCACCTTGGCACAGTGTAGCCATCCAATATCCCCCCCTTCCACATGGCATCTCCAAACCACCACACACATTCAGTTCTCAACCTCTTAAATTTAAAAAAATTATAAACAAGTGTGAGACATTCTTCTTATATATTCATTCATAGAAAAGTCTAGTTGTTATTGTTAGTTCCATTTAATGTTTGAAGAATGGGTACAGCCTTGGTGCTTCTTGACCTTACAGGCTCCTAGTTTGATAGATAAGTAATATTCCAGACTGGAAGTAACTGCATCGAACTGTGGTCAAAATGCTCCAGACCAAAATGTGCTTTTTGAAGAATATGAAAAGACACAAGTCACCCAACCGCTTTGTGTTTTCCACCGCAACACCTGCACATCACCCCGCATTTGTAGCATGCTCGGAGGGGCAGGTAACAACACATACAGGGGGCGAGGAACGATAAGGCTATCAAGGCCAGCCAACGAAGGCAGAACTTCTCATCGTTGGTGTCGCAAGAACATGGGTCCGAATAGTCGCCCTCGGGATCAGACATGCAATGATAGAGCATGCTGTCCGCACACCACATACAGCTCACTCGACGGATACAGGTCCGAATGGGATCTGGGGCATCCTGACACTGTCCCCTTCCGTTTTCCTCGTGATTAAACATGTCCCGGCAGTACACACATCGTGATCTTTCCCCATCGTCTATCCTTCGGCGTAGTTTGGATTTCGAAGGCATAGGTTGAGTCTTCACGACACCACTTTTCAAATCTTTAGAGAGTCCAAATTCAGAGTTCTCTACATAAGGATAATTGTAATCGTGCTTCGAGGCATCGCTCTTGTCAAAATGCACATAGGAATCCATGTCACCGTGGTCATTGTATTTAGGACGCACTGCTGCATACCTGTAGTCCTCGTATCTCTCCCTTAACCACGCTTTTTCTCGAGGGTTAATGCGGACAATTTCTTCGTCGTCGTCGCGAAAACTAACATGACGTTGCTTCTGTATAGATTAAAATAAAATAAAAAACTCGTTAATACTTTTTTCCTAAGTTTTCTTTTTGCCACGAAAAGGGTTAAAATTCAGACTACAGAAACAAACTGTTTCAATATATTAAGTTAATAGCATTATATAAATATTCAATGAGTTAGAATGATGAATAGCCTTTTTCTCCTAATTGTTGTTTCTAATGCACTTGAAGTTGCCTAGGTCTGATGCTTGTGGATCAATACAACATATTTCTTCATGGAGAGAAGTTAAGGATGGCACTTGGCCAGTCGAATTGTTGGATGCATATGGCTGCGCTACAGGCAGAATTAACTCCCGTATACATGTAACTGACCATTTACTGAGAGAAAGATAGAGAGTGCACTTTCCCCTTATGCATAAAATCCATCACATTTGCAGTTTAGAAATTTGTAGTGAATAAAGTCCCAGGCAATGTTCCCTCTAAGCTGCGCGTGTGTAGTCGTGCAGTATTCTGTAAGGTACTGCACAGGCTGCTCACACGCTTTTCCATTTGAAATACCGCACTTGTGCAGAAATTTAAAGGGACGGTGCATTGAAATAAACAGGCCACGCAGAAAAAACATAATTTAGAGGGAACTTTGGTCCTAAGCAGCATTTACCAAAGTTAAATAAATAGATAAAGAATCCAAACTTTTACGTCAACCTTGTTTATAATGAATTGAAACTAATCATTGGCGATAAATTTATAATGGAAACCTGTGACAGAGACTGTAGGTCCCGCATTGCACTCATCAGTCACCTGAGAACTCATATTAGTGAAGAAGCAAGTTATCCTCGACTCCGAGGGACTGCTTAAGAAGAGAAGAGTTGATGAAACTTCAGTGCATGTTTTCAAGGGGGAAAAGCACAACTGATGAACTAAACCACCCACACCACACAATGTTCATTTTCACAACAAGACAAACATATCCACTCCTTTCCATTCTAGCTTATGTGGACCACATTAAAACAAAGTTAAACTTAGTACAGTACATGTTTTTAAAAAAAAAGGCACCAAAAATGTGCTTCTAATACAAGTTTAGTGCATGCTTTAAAAAAAGCAGAGCATAATGAATTATTACATTTAATTTTAATACACAGTTTGATAGGTTCGCTAATTTTATAGGAATGCCTTTTCCCTGTGGCCGAGGAGCGCCTCCTGGAGTCACAGTGCGGATTTCGTCCCTTACGGGGCATAACGGACATGAGATTATTGAGAGTAAACTTTGGCTTTCAGGTTCCCGAACCTCCCAAATTGGCTGCAAGTCTCCAGGAATAAGTTTGACTTATATCATTAGTCATACCTCCTCATTTATTCAACTTCCAGATTCTAGTATACCAAGATAGTACAGAATCCTCCAGTGGGATTCCACGGTACCTAAATATTCAGCTCAATTTGCCATTGTGAACAATAGGTTTAAGACAGTTCTTTGCAAAAACATCTAAGTTATGCCGCTTTATACATTAAGTTTTAAAAATCAAGAAATCGAGATTGAAAAGGGGAACTCAATTAGAAAGTAGCTTGAACTGTATAAAGCACTAGTTAGGCCACAGCTAGAGTACTTCGTGCAGTTCTGGTCACCACATTACAGGAAAGATGTGATTAGACTAGAGAAGGTCAAGAGGAGATTTACGAGGATGTTGCCTGGACTGGAGAATTTTAGCTGTGAGGAAAGATTGGATAGGCTGGGTTTGATTTCTTTGGAACAGAGAAGGCTGAGGGGAGACATTATTGAGATGTATAAAATTATGAGGGTCCTGGAGAGAGTGGATAGGAGGGACCTATTTGCTTTAGCAGAGAGGCCAACAACCAGGGGGCATGGATTAAAAGTAATTGGTAGGAGGTTTAGAGGGGGTTTGAGGGGAAATTTCTTCACCCAGAGGGTGGTGGGGGTCTGGAACTCACTGCCTGAAAGGGCGGTGGAGGCAGAAACTCTCAACACATTTAAAAAGTACTTGGATGTGCACTTGAAGTGCAGTAACCTACAGGGCTACGGACCAAGAGCTGGAAAGTGGGATTAGGCCGGATAGCGTGGACACGATGGGCTGAAATGACCTCCTTCCGTACAGTAAATTTCTAGGATTCTAAGCTAGTGAGTAAGTGATGTCAAACGTTTGGTAGAGATTATTGAGAGTAAACTTTGGCTTTCAGGTTCCCAAACCTCCCAAATTTGCTGCAAGTCTCCAGGAATATGTCCAAACACAGTTGGCAACCCTATTTGGCATGGTGTCCACAAGGTGGTCATGTCACAATTAGAATGAGCTGCAAGTTCTCCTGATGTTTCTGCACAGAAGGAGCTATGTTCCACACCAGAGCAAAAACAGCGTCCATTAGGTGAAGACTTGTCATTGCTTTAATCACTCCATCTGTTCTGGTGTCATGCGGCGACAGTAAAGCTTCAGAATCCAGACTTTAAGGGGTTTGTGATGAGTGCTCGAAAAAGTTATGAGCATCTTGCACGGAATACTCTTCAAAATACACTATACCAAACCCTTGTACTACCTGGAGGTATAGTTTCCTGCTTTCAGGAAACAAAGACCAGTTAGCCTGACATCTGTTGTTGGGAAAATGTAGGAGTCCATTATTAAAGAAGCAGTAGCAGGACATTTGGAAAAGCAAAATTCGGTCAGGCAGAGTCAGCATGGATTTATGAAGGGGTAGTCATGTTTGACAAATTTGCTGGCATTCTTTGAGGATGTAACGTTCAGGATGGATAAAGGAGAACCAGTGGATGTGGTGTATTTGGACTTCCAGAAGACATTTGACAAGGTGTCACATAAAAGGTTACTGCACAATATAAAAGTTCACAGGGTTGGGGGTAATATATTAGCATGGATAGAGGATTGGCTAACAAACAGAAAACAGAGAGTGGGATAAATGATTTATTGTCAGGTTGGTAATTAGTAACTGGTGGGGAGCCGCAGGGATCAGTGCTGAGACCCCAACTATTTACAATCTATATTAACGATTTGGATGAAGGGACCGAGTGTAACGTAGCCAAGTTTGCTGATGATACAAAGATGGGGGGAAAAGCAATGTGTGAGGAGGACACAAAAATCCTGCAAAAGGACATAGACAGTCTAAGTGAGTGGGCAAAAATTTGGCAGATGGAGTATAATGTTGGAAACTGCACTTTGGCAGAAAAATAATCAAAGAGTAAGTTATTATTTAAATGGAGAAAGATTGCAAAGTGCTGCAGTACAGCACGACCCGAGAGTCCTGGTGCATGAAACATAAAAGGTTAGTATGCAGGTACAGCAAGTGATCAGGAAGGCCAATGGAATCTTGGCCTTTATTGCAAAGGGGATGGAGTATAAAAGCAGAGAAGTCCTGCTACAACTGTACAGGGGGTTATTGGTGAGGTTACACCTGGAATACTGCATGCAGTTTTGGTTTCCATATTTAAGAAAGGATATACTTGCTTTGGAGGCAGTTCAGAGAATGTTCACTCGGTTGATTCCAGAGATGAGGGGGTTGACTTATGAGGAAAGGTTGAGTAGGTTGGGCCTCTACTCACTGGAATTCAGAAGAATGAGAGGTAATCTTATCGAAACGTATAAGATTATGAGGGGGCTTGACAAGGTGGATGCAGAGAGGATGTTTCCACCAATGGGGGAGACTAGAACTAGAGGGCATGATCTTAGAATAAGGAGCTACCCATTTGAAACTGAGATGAGAAGGAATTTCTTCTCTGAGGGTTGTAAATCTGTGGAATTCGCTGCCTCAGAGAGCTGTGGAAGCTGGGACATTGAATAAATTTAAGACAGAGAGAGACAGTTTCTGAACCGATAAGGGAATAAAGGGTTGTGGAGAGTGGGCAGGGAAGTGGACCCGACCCGAGTTCATAATTGGATCAGCCATGATCGTATTAAGTGGCAGAGCAGGCTCGAGGAGCCGTATGGCCTACTCCTGCTCTTATTTCTTATGTTCTTATGTAAGAACAGGAACTCAACATTTTCATGTTTGGTAAAAATGCAAGCCTTGGCGGGGACAGTACCCGAGGAGAGGGAACCATTTACAATGTCAGCTAGATTTAGGGCCAGGAAGAGAAGTTAAGTGGTCAGTATGTTAGGGGGGGAAATGGGGCCGAGGGAGCAGTTGTCACGTTTGATGGACGAGGTGTGCTTGGAGAGCATGGGACAGAAACTAGAGAAAGAGGGCTGTTCAGGGCTGGGTAGGGACGGATAGAGGGAAATGAGAAAGTACGGGGCAGCTGAAAATGTGGTCTGTATCTTGATGACCAAGATATCCCCGAAATCTTCATTCATAATTTAACCAAATCAAGTCTGTATATATCTGAATCGGTGTGTTTACCTCATTATCATGCAATGAAGTTCGCAACATACATAACAATACAGGCTGAAGCTAGTGTCTTTATAAACTCTTGGGTATCATGCCTGCTTTAAAGCGACAAAGAAACAGACCAAAGCAATATCAAACTGCTTCATAACTATCACAACCGTTATAATTTGAGATGATGTTTTCTTTCCTCAAGTCTGGGTTTCATTCAAACCTAATGGCCAAAAGCCCATTTTCCTGACTCATTGTACCACACAAGTCACCAAATATGACAATGTTTAGCCATATAATGTGCCTGCAACAGATCAAAAACAGAGCTCAACTTCTAAATAAACCAAAAATATACATTGCCTGGTGTGACACTGAACGATGCCAACCAGGAAAGTGCCAGGTTTGATCCCTGGGGCACAGTTAATTACAGTGTATGGGGAAGTAGGCACAGTCCATATGCCTGATCATTACCCACTGACCCGTTCTGGAGAGAGCAAGAGCCTAAAGTACAAGACCAGACTCAGCTCTGATGGCACTACGTTTAAATAGCCTTCAGAAATTCCCAGCATGGGTTTATGCATGAACAGCAGCCATTTGGGCACGGTACCAGAGAGCTAGGGGCATCATGGAACCAGGCCCAACTTGTGTCATCTCCTTTAGAAGGGAAATGAAGGGGAAGAAAACTGGGAAGGGAAAACAAAGCAAAACACAACACATCAGAAAGTGATTGGAAAGCTGTAACCCAACACTGGAGTTTAGGTACTTGTCCAAACGACTTCAGTGTTGCTTTGTAATCATTCTTGCGTATAAATTATTCTCTGGGTCTTAAAGGCCTTAACTTCAAATGTTCTTGGAGAAGGTTCCAACGAATGAAATAGATCAAGGTCTTTGAGTTTCATAAACCTGTTCTTTACCAATGCTCATCTTACACAAATACAATTCACTTATAGGTTCCATATCGGATTGTACAAAACACAATCCTAAAACAACTTGCATTTATATAGCGCCTTTAACATAGTAAAACATCTCAAGGCACTTCACAGGAGCGTTATAAAACAAAAATTTGACACCGAGCCAAATAAGGAGAAATTAGGGCAGGTCAAAGAGGTATGTTTTCAGGAGTGTCTTAAATGAGGAAAGAGAGGTAGAGAGGCGGAGATGTTTAGGGAGGGAATTCCAGAGATAGGGCCAGGCAGCTGAAAGCATGGCCACCAATGGTTGCGCAATTATAATCAGGGATGCTCCAGTGGCTAGAATTTGAGAATAAAGCAGATCATCCTCCAACAACAACCTGCATTTATATAGCGCCTTTAACATAGTAAAACATCCCAAGGCGCTTCACAGGAGCACAAGACGAAAAATTTGATCGGCTTTATATTTGTTAATTCTTGAAGAAAGAACTGGTAATCAGATTAATCGCACAATCATACAAATTAAAACAATGAAGACTGTATTTTTCAGATGCACGGGTTCATTGCACTGGATTTAGTTGCATGGACATTTTTTTTTTACTGTTTTAATTCCTGCTGTCAGTTCCAATATGCATAGAAATTAACCTCATCTTCGATTCATATTTATAAAATAAATGCTCCAGAATATATTTTCTTAAACAATAAGCGTACAAGAGCATCATCATATAAAATCTGAATATCTGGTTATCAGGAGTTTTCGGCTTAGGACTCAAATGTACACTTTTTCATTTTTCTGCTGTCACTTATTTTGGCAGAGTTAACTATTTTGCAATTTTAAGAGATTTTTTGGAAACAAATTTTGAATCCAATCAAAGCATGTATTTTATAATTATAGCTCAGTCCGCATAAATTCACAGTATTTGACAGTCCCAATTTATCAGGTCAAATTGCATTCATGTTAAGTGAATTTTTGCTATAAATTCCTGCTAAATGAACACATTGTTTTCTAAATACCCCCCGAAACCTGTGCTACATCTTTTACAAGCTACAGCAAGCTAAAAGTAATATGAAGCACATCACATTTTGGAAAGTCGAACTAAATTTAGAACTTACAGAAAATTATGAACTGGACACAGTTAAATATTTTAAATAATTCATCTTCGGTTAGAGGAAAGTTCAGCACTTTGAATTAAAAAAAAAATCGATCTGTTTGCTGCTCAATAACCAAAATTACACCTCCCATTATAATAGCCCTGGGGTGAGAAAAATCATAGACTCTTGCAGCACAGAAGGAGGCCATTCAGCCCAATGTGCCTACATCAGCTCTTTGAAAGCTATTCAATTAGTCCCACTCCCCTGCTCGTTCCCTACATTGCAACAGTGACTATACTTCAAAAGTACTTCATCGGTTGTAAACCGTTTTGAATGCCCTGAGGTCGTTAAAGACACTACAGAAATGCAAGTCTTTCTTTCGTAGCCCTGCAAATGTTTCTGTTTCCAAGTATTTATCCAATTACCTTTTGAAAGTTACTATTGATTCCGCTTCCACCACCCTTTCAGGCAGCGCATTCCAGATCATATCTCGCTGGTAAAAAAATTCTCATCTGCCTTTATCAAAAAGATAGATGGACTTCATGAAAATGAATGTGGCTTCTATTTTATAATTTGCATGGCACAGTATTACAGGTAAATTTTAGAGACTTTTGCACAGGCAAAGTAAAACTAGCAGAAGACCCTTATTTTGTTCCCAGTTGGCTGCCCATTTTTGTGTAAACTGAGAACTGATGCCATTATAAACCCACAAAAATCTGGGTCTAAAGACCTGCTCTTGAGTTAAGGACATCTGCTCTGGAAAATGATTACAAGAAGCCAGTCTAGCGTTCCATACTGCAGACTTTGCTACTTGTCACATTAGAAAAAAAACTGAATTATGTGTTTATAAATCGCTGGTGAAAAAGAAGAAAACAAAAAAAAAATGAACATACCAAGATGGCATGTGGCATGACTTGAGAAAGTTTCCTACAAAAAACCTTATTTCACATAGGAATGCCTTCTGGTGCACAATCTGTATTTTATGTGTGGTCGACAGTCTTCTCATGGTGCTTCAGACAGCAAGATTCCACCAGTCACGCTCTCAAGACAGGTATTGTAATATTAAAGCATCATTCCGCAATCCATTTTTTTCTTACACTTAGGAATGGTTAGCACGCAAACTGCCATAGCCCTTCCAAAATAACAAGGGCTGTTACTGAACAGGTGAGTGAATGGTAGGATAGAACCCTCACCTGCTCCAGAAGATAGTGGTCAGGGCTGTAATGATCGTGAGCGTGTCCCAGAGCACATAGAGGCCGGTGAGGTTCACTGATTGTAGGAGTGAGCACCCTTACAGGCTGCTCTTTCTTGTTTGAGGAGTTCGAAGAACTATCTGTTGCAGTCTTTAAAGAAAACAAGGTCAGATCTCATCAGCACACAAGGCAAATAAAGCAACCAGATCCGAAAGCAAACATACTTCAACATCTGCACCACAGCAAATAAACAAAAATGAATTCAGATGTGTAAGAAAGATGTTAAGATGCAATACCCTACAGTTAACTACTGGCTGTTGTGTTAAAATCTACATTTGGCTCATGAGTCACATCTCCAAAGTTACAGGTCACAGTAAATTTGAAAGTTGGAAATCTATCAATTGATTACCAACGTAGTTAAATCTGCACTTTCAACAATAACCTGATGGTGTTCCTCTGGCGAGCAACAGATCTTTTTCCTTTGGAGAACGTGTTTTACAGCTCATGCTCTTATTAGGAGTACGGGAAACTGCGCAGTCACAAAAGCTGCAACCACTTGAACTTAACATTTGTTAGTTTAACGATGAACTTTATAATCGGGATTAATTATGGAGAACTGCAGCTTTAACAGATTAGGTACAGATTCCCCCTTCTTTTCCTTTGAGTAGTTCTGGAGCAAAGCTCCTTTTTTGGGAAATACTTAATGTGCCACTCATGCCAACATATTACTGCCGTTTCCATAAAATACCAGAATTTATAGTATACAATTCAGAGAAAAACTGCTTTAATATTATTTTCCAATAAAAGCATTTTGTAACAAATATATACGGTCACAAAATACTTGTTACCACAACAAACAAAATGGTGTGGTCCCCACACAGACTCTATTAATTTACTCCCACTCGAGTTCTCGACACATGTTTCTTCTTTGCTTAAGATTTTGCTTTCTCCCCTCATTTAACTTGCGATCTCCACCCTTCTAACATCAGAGATTCAAAGTTAGAATATGGCCACAGCAGTCTATCTTAATGCATCCTTTAATGTACAATCCTCAAGGAGGCGGACTGATTGATCATAAATCGGCAGATTACTGGAGAAAACAGTGTCGGGATGAACACAGAGCCATACACTTTAGTTTTTTTGTACAAATCTGGCAGCACAACTTTTATGGGATAACAAAAAAAGTAAAGAAAAGCAGAACAACTGGGAATCAGCAATGTGATTTTTTTTTTTTTAAAAAGCAGGATGTGAATGCATTCCAGTAATATATAACTACAGCCGCCTGGGTAACCACAGGGATCAGGTTTAGAGTGGAGTGCTAAACTGGGCCGGCATATTATGTTGAGTGAGAATAAGACCTAGGGGAGTGGGAGTGAGGGCGGGGGGTGAGCAGTGATGGGGGCCGGGGGAGCAGTGAAAGGTGGCCGGGGGGAGCACAGGCGAGGCCAAAGGAAAGCGAAGGCGGGGGGGGGGTGCAGAAAGAGCGAGGGAGGGAGGTCACAGTGCAAGATAAACAGTGACAGAGAGAGGGAGACAAAAAAATTCAAAGCAGCAGATTATTAGAAATGGTTACGGGGTACGAGATTTAAAAAAAAAAATTCCGGGCAATGGCATGGAAATAACACACACAGATATGGGGGCAATTACAGGTATATATCCAGCCTAGAATTTATCCCAAGTCTAAAACCAGCAAGAGGTCTATACATCTGTAATCCATCACTGGACAGGCTGCTGTTTTGCAAAATATAGATGCAAGATACTTTTCCGAGTTTACAATCCGAAGCCAGCACATCACAGTAAATTGACTGCCCAGAGGTGAATGGGCATTGGTTATGATGCAAAAGATCAGTGGCCATTGTCAACAGTAGAAAAAGACACAATCTGCAAGTTCTTGCATAATAGTACACAGTTGACAGGAATGTGCAGGAGATTTAGTGTGGATAAAGCAGCTTGTACATTGAACAATTTAACGTAGGCATTTGAATAGTAGATTCTAAATTGTACATAACTGTAAATAGTATCTAATAGGGTTCCTCCTTGTCCCCGATTTCATCCACCAAACTTTCCTATCCACTGAAACTCCCTAATTGTTACCCCCCACCCCCGCTTTCAAAAATCTCAAAACTTCTTTTACCCTACCATAACCCTCCTCATTTTCATTTTTTCTTTCCCCCTCCTGGTCAGTGCTCATAAACAAAGCGTTGAGACTTTGTCCACACACAAGGGGGTCAAGTTTCGGGCTGCGCGACGCCCGTTTTTCGCGCCTAAAAGTGCGACAGAAAAATACCTCTTAATTCTCCGGCTCCTTGCTGGTCCCTGGGAGCTTGGCGCGGTGCGCACACAGCAGCAGGGGGCGGAGCCACAGAGTCGCACCGATTCTGCAAGTGGAGGGGGGCGGGGCTATGTTAAATGAGGCAACATCGTGCCGGCAGCCCTGCGCGTGCGCATTGGAGCATGCGCAGTAGCCCAGAAACATTGGCACTCGGCCATTTCTTTTTTAAAGGGACTTAAAGAAAAGTGTTGATTTGTCTCGTGGACCCCTGGAAAGGCTTGGGATTGAATTTTGGTGAATTTTTTGTGTCTGAAGGAGTGCTTTTAGCAGCATTGTTGAAGAAATCACCTGCTGAAATCAGTGAGTGCTGCTTTTCACTGCTAAACTTCCAGAACAGGTGCTGCATAGGTGCATGCAAAATAAGGGCTGTGTGTTTTGAAAAATAAGAGCGTCAATTCAATACAGCAATGGAACAATGTCCACCAAGAACAAAGAATTTCTTGCATGAGGCAGTGGAGATATTAGTCAACGTAATTGAGCAGAGATGGCAGGAGCTCGATCAGCAACAGAGGTCGCATAAAAGTGCCACCTAAAGAAAAGAAGAAACGTTGGAACCAAGTTGCTGAAGATTACTGCGCAGTGGTGCATACCATGAGATCTGGAAGCCAGTGTAAAAAGAAATGGCACGACCTTGGTCAAGTAGTTAGTATAAGTAATACTTTCCATTTTTAATGTAATCGTAATTGTAATGTGACTATCTATATGTCACACCCTGCAGAAAGACACACTCTGTAAAAAGTTATATTTTACTCTTTGCAGAAGAAATTGGCCCACAACAAAAGGGAAGCAACTCAAACAGGAGGAGCCACGCCCAATCTGCATCCACTGACACCCTTCGAATAGAGAGTAGCTGCTATGATGAGTCGTACATGGAGAAAAGCAATCAGTACAGCACAAGCTGGGCCTGCACGCGAGGAAGAGGGCAAGTCCTGAAAATGCATCGTGGCCCTTCAAATCAACCTGCTACCTGGCCTGCTATGTGTGAGAGTACTCATGCCACCCATTCTGCCCCCTCCCTTGCTGTTAAACATTTGACTGTTCTGATGTATTTTGCAGAACATGACGATGATGATGATGATGTTGTTGCCGCTGCCAACCCTGAGGATACAGAACAAGAACCAGTACAACCAGATGCGGACGATCCAGACTGGATGATGGCGGCGATGACTGAAATGTCTACAGGGGAGAGCTTCCAAATTAATTAATGTTTATGAGCCCCCATTAAGGGGCATCAGAGTTTCAACCTCTTGCAAAGGTTCTGGTTTCACCTTCCATGGTTTTGATTCCGATGTTGTGGGTCCCAGTGGTGCTGCTGGTATAATGCAGCAGTTTACAGCCAGTGCACTACTGTCCGAGCCTGCGCCTCCCACTCACATAGGTTCCGGTTCCACCTTCCATGGTTTTGATTCCGATGTTGCGGGTTCCAGTGGTGCTGGTGATATAATGGAGCAGTTTACACCCATTCACCCACCATCCCAGCCCACAGCTCACACTCGAGTGCTGTCGTCTGAAACACCAAGCGCCCCACCGTCCCAGCCCGCGCCTCTCTCTCTAGTACTGCCATCTGCAAGACCGAGCGCCCCACCCCGCGCCTCTCTCTCTAGTACTGCCGTCTGGAACACAGAGCATCCCACTGTACCAGCCCGCGCCTCCCTGCGTAGTGGTGCCACGAGGCAGACCAAGGCAGAGGAGAAGGAGATTGGAGACACGCTCTCCTGAGATGCAGCGTGCAACAGATGCGGCTCAGGTTGTAGCATTGGGTATGGAGACCAATGAGCTTACCCGATCACTCATCGGTGGCGTCAGTGCAGTGGGTGACGGTGACGGTCCTGATGGGAGAAATAGCAGTAATGACACGGGAACTTAGGGAGCGAATGTCTGAGGGAGTGCAATCGACGGCACAGGCCCTCATGGAGGTAGCTGCTGCAATAAGTGCACACAGCCCCTCCAATCAAATGACACCCCCATGAAGAAGTGGACATTCACTGAGATGTGGATGAGAGATGGTTGCAGCCTTTCTTTGCTGCTTTTGTTCTTGTTCTTGATGTAGCTGTAGTAACATTTTTCAAATTGAAATTGTTTTGTAAGTTTTGTAACTTTACAACTTATAAGTGATCTTCGGGTTTTTAAGTGATCTTATAGTGTAAATGCTCTCATTTTGTACCTTATTTAATTTTGCATCTAAAAAGTGATCTTGAAGTTTAAGTGACCTTAAGTGTAAGATTTTTCACATTGAATTGTTTTGTAACTTTACAAGTTTATAAGTGATCTTCAAGAGTCATATTAAAAAGTAAAGTTTGATACAACAAATATTTTATTACAGCGACGTTAACTTTTCAATAAAATATTTTTTCATTAAAACTGTTTCATGTTCCATTAACAACACAACGTAGGAACAACTGCAAAGAATAAACATGTCCATGCGCAACAGTGGTCGCAGAGCCCTCAGGCATCAGTAGTTGAAGCATTCACAGATGAGCTGCTGGCGCAAGGCTCGAGCAATCGTTAAAGGGGCACGATGGACGTCCTTCCTCCGACCTCGTGCTCCGGCATCAGACACTTGCATGCTTTCCTGATCGTCATCATCATCCACATCCTGCTCTTCCATAATATTATCATCATGCATTGGACCCTCACGTCGGTCTTCTGGTTCCATTACCAGCTCCTGCTGCCTCATGATGGCTAAGTTATGGAGCATTCAGCACACAATAGTGAAGTGACTGACAATCTGAGGAGAGTATTGCAAGTGGCCTCCGGAATGGTCCAGGCATTGGAAACGCTGTTTCAATATGCCAATGGTCCTCTCAATGATGCTGCGCGTCGCAATGTGCGCCATGTTGTATTGACGGTCAGCTTCTGTCCGTGTCACGCGTAGGGGCGTCATGAGCCAAGTGGTCAGGCCGTACCCTTTGTCTCCCAGTAGCCAGCCCTGTCCTTCTGGCTGCTGCTCAAACATATCAAATATAACGCTGTCGCGTAGGATGAACGCATCACGAGGCTGCCAGGGTATCCCGCATCGACTGACATGATGCGCTGCTTGTCGTCACACACGAGCTGCACATTGATAGAGTGGAAACCTTTCCTATTCCTGTACTGTTTGGAATCCTCCACAGGTGCTTGCAAGGCTATGTGGGTACAATCAATGCAGCCCTGTACCTTTGGGAAGCCGGCAATCCTTAATCCTTAAGAAGCCCACAGCCCTTTGATGGATCGCTTGTGCAGTCATTGGGAAATTGATAAAGTCATTCATCTGTGCTACAGTGCAGCCGTGACCTGGTAAACGCAGGCATGTATTGCATGTTGAGAGATGGCACACACATCTCCAGTTGTAGCCTGAAATGATCCCGAGGCATAGAAGACAAGTGCAGCTGTTACCTGCACTTCAACTGACAAGGCAGTTGGCGTTCTGCTTCTGGGCTGCAAATCTGCTCTCAGCATATCACAGATCTCAGCGACAACTTCTCTGCGGAAACGCAGCCTTTTGACACAATCAGCCTTGCTCATGTCCAGGTACGAGCGCCTGGCTCGATATTGCCGACGTGGGTAAGGTCTCCTGCCCATCAGCCTATGGGTTATGACGTTCCTGGTGCGGTGAGCTCTAATCAATTCTCTCCTATGCAGTGAATTGATGGCGAACCATTGCATAATCCGTGGTGTTGACAATGCAGCACACATTCTGCAAATTTAAGTTTCAACCTGGCTATCTGGCTGCCTCTCCCTGTCCCTGGCCAAATGGCCTGTCTCCCTCGCAGCTCGAAGGCTGCTTGCTGTGTCTTCGGCAGCAGTCAGCCATTGCCGACGCCCCTATCCCGTGGCCGAATGGCCTCAGTTACCCTCACAGCTCGAAGGCTGCTTGCTTGCTGTGTCTTCGGCTGCCGTCGAGTCATTGATGCCGCCCCTGTCTCCTACATGGAAGGCCTGCCTGAAGCACCGCAGCTCGAAGGCTGCTGCTGCTTCTTACAGGCAGGAATATTCAATATTTTGTCTTTGCTTTGTTTATAATTTTTTAGTCAGGATGGCTCTTTATTTGTATAAGACAGACTGTTGAATGCTTGTTGAATGTAATTACTTCCCTTCCCCCCCTCCCCTCCCCCCACCCTCGTTCCCTACGCCTGATTTGTAACCTACGCCTGATTTGTAAAGTGCAGGCAAGATTTTTCTGAGCATACAAAAATCTACACTTACTCCATTCTAAGTTAGTTTGGAGTATGTTTTCACTGCCTAAACTTTCAAAACAGGCGTAAGTGGCCGGACACGCCCCCTTTTCAACCAAAATTAAACTGTTCTAACTGACTTTGAACTGGAGCAAACTAAATGCCGAGAATTGCAATTTCTAAGATACTCCATTCTATACCAGTTGCTCCAAAAAAATAGGAGCAACTCAGGCCGAAACTTGACCCCACGGTGTACTATGAAAATGCAAGTTGCTGTTAGTACATTGAACGATGGTGCTGTTGATGCTCTGGATAGTTTTATTTTTCATTACTAAGATTAAATATACCCTCAGCCTCCTCTGTTCCAAGGAAAACCTCAGCCTATCCAAAATAAAAACAGATGACCCTTCGTCAACCTGAAACGTCAACTCTGTTTCTCTCCACACATGCTGCTTGACCCGCTGAGATTTCCAGCATTTTCTGTTTTTATTTTAAATTCCAACATCCGCAGTATTTTGCCTTTGCCCAGCCTATCCAATCTTTCCTCCAGTCCTGGCAACATCCTTGTAAATCTCCTCTGCACCCTTTCTAGTGCAATCACATCCTTCCTGTAATGTGGTGACCAGAACTGCATGTAGTACTCAAGTTGTGGCCTAATGTTTTATACAATTCTAGCATAACTTCCCTGCTCTTGTATTCTATGTCTCGGCTAATAAAGAAAAGCATTCGGTATGCCTTCTTAATCACCTTATCTACCTGCCCTGCTCCCTTTTAAGGATCTGTGGACGTATACTCCAAGGTCCCTCTGTTCCTCCACACTGCTCAGTATCCTCCCATTTATTGGGCCCAAGTTTCGGGTGGAGTTGCTCCTAGTTTTTTGGAGCAACTAGGTTAGTTTGGAGTATGTTAGAAACTGCAATTCTCGGATAATAGTTTGCTCCAGTTCTAGTGAGTTAGTTTAGGTTGGCTTTAAGTAAAGTACTTTTTTTCAAAAGGGGGTGTGTCCAGCCACTCAGGCCTGTTTTGCAAGTTTCGGCAGTGAAACCTTACTCCATCCTAAGTTAGTTTGTTGTAAGTATCCACTTTTGTAAGTTCTGAAAAACCTTACCTAGAGTTAAGTTTAGTGCAGGCACAGCCAGAGACGGGGAGTGGGAAGCATTAAACACAAAGGACACATCAACATCACAACAGGGGGGGGGGGGAGGGAAGTTAGAGGATTTTCCATAAACACCTTCATAACAACATTAAAGAAGCAAAATACATTTAAGGCAGTAAGCACAAAACAAAGCAGTACATTTACGAAGCACAAAAAGTAATAAGCAATTAATTAATAAAAAATAGAAGGAACCCTGCACCTAAAGCTCCAAGACCAAAGTAATAAGCAACCAATCAATAAAAAATAAAAAAATAGAAGTCCTACCTTTATGTGAAGGGAAGGTGTTTCTGTCAGTGTCTCTCTCTCTCTATCTGACAGTGAGGGGTAGGGGTGTGTGTGGGGGGGTGGGGAGGAGGGGGTGCGCATGGGGAGGGGCGCGCGTGGGGGGTGGGGGTGCGTGTGGGGGGGGGAAATGTGGCTGAACGCGGGGGGGGGGTGGATGTGGGGGGCTGAACGTGGCGGGGACGGGGACGGGGGGGGGGGGGAAGAGGCAACCCTGCTCTCTCCTCCGGCCCTTCAATCATTTCGAGTGCCCCCCAACCCACATTCCTCCATCCCTTGCCTCGCTCCTCCAGCCCGTGCTATTGTTCTCCCACCGATCACCTCCCCAGTGCCCTCTTTCCACGCTCCTCCATCCCTCCCCGGTACCCACACCATTCTGAAACAGACTGGTGAAAAACGCCCTGCTGAGCCATTGTGCAGGCGCGCACATTGCAACGCGCAACGAAGCCGGCAGTCTTCAGACACGCAGGGGCTTAGCCCCGCCCACCTGCAGCTTGCTCCGCCCCAGGAAGACTGCGCTGCGGCGTGCCACGCCACAGTCCAGGAGGACCGGAGAATTGCAGCAGAATATTCCGGCGCACCTTCGAGCCCAGGCAGGTCACATAAGTCTCGGAGGTGCGCCGTTTTCACCTGATGCCGAAACTTGGGCCCATTGTGTGTTCCCTTGCCTTGTTGCCCCATCCCAAATGCATTACCTCACACTTCTCCGGATTGAATTTCATTAGCCATTTTTCTGCCCACCTGACCAGTTCATCAGTATCTTCCTGCAGCCTAGAGCTTTCCTCCTCACTGTCAACCACACGGCCAATTTTTGTATCATCTGCAAATTTCTTCATCATGCCCCCTACATTTAAGTCTAAATCATTAATATATACGGCAAAATGTAAGGGACCGACTACTGAGCTTTGTGGAACTCCACTGGAAACAGCCTTCGTCACAAAAACTCCCCTCACCATTACCCTTTGCTTCATGCCACTGAGCCAATTTTGGATCTAATTTGCCACTCTCTCTCAGATCCCATGGGCTTTTACTTTTTTTTGATTAGCCTAACATGTGGGACCTCGTCAAAAGCTTTGCTAAAATCCATGTAAACTACATCAAATGCATTGCCCTCATTAACCCTCCTCAAAGAATTCAATCAAGTTAGTCGGACACGACGTTCCCTTAACAAATCCATGCTGACTGTCCTTGATTAATCTGTTGTCTTTCTAAATGAAGGTTTATACTGCCCCTCAGAATGGATTCCAGTAATTTGCCCACCACCGAGGTTAAACTAACTGGCTTGTAATTGCTCGGTTTATCCCTTCCTCCTATTTTGAACAATGGTACAATGTAAGCAGTTCTCCTATCCTCTGGCACAACCTCTGTAGTCAGGGAGGATTGAAAAATTATGGTCAGAGCCTCTGCAATTTCCTCCCTTGCTTATTTTAATAGCCTCGGATATATTTCATCCTGTCCTGGTGATTTATCTACCTTCAAGGATGCTAACCCCTTAATACTTCCTCTCTTACAATGTTTATCCCGTCCAATATTTCACTCTCTTCCTCCTGAACTTCAACGTCGGCATCGTCCCTCTCTCTTTTGTGAAGACAGCTGCAAAGTATTCATTTAGTAACTTACCCGCATCCTCCGCCTCCACAAATAGATAACCATTTTGGTGCCTAATAGGCCCTACTCTTTCTTTAGTTATCCTCTTCCTCTTTATGTCATTGTAAAACAGCTTGGGGTTTTCTTTGATTCTACTTGCTACTATTTTTCATGCCCTCTTTTTGCTTTCCTAATTTCCTTCTTAATTTCACCCCTGCACTTTCTATACTCTTCTGGCTTTCTGCAGTATTGAGCTCACGATATCCGATATAGACTTCCCTACCATTTCAAGAATAATTAGGTACCATGTGTGGACTATGCTGAATGTAGGCTGGGTACAACATGCTGATCAGTTGAAGGACACCACTGACGTATGGTTAGTAGAGATAAAATCCAAACAGATCAAAAAAACTTCTAATCTGCAAGGGACAAAGTTAAAAAGTCATTAACTAAATGATACTACGATACTTAAATTTATCATGTTATAGGAACCACTAACACAGACGGTAGAATATACCCCAATAGTGCTCTTTGCACATGGAGCACGGTTTGGTAACATAGAAACATAGAAAATAGGTGCAGGAGTAGGCCATTCGGCCCTTCTAGCCTGCACCGCCATTCAATGAGTTCATGGCTGAACATTCAACTTCAGTACCCCATTCCTGCTTTCTCGCCATACCCCTTGATCCCCCTAGTAGTAAGGACCTCATCTAACTCCTTTTTGAATATATTTAGTGAATTGGCCTCAACAACTTTCTGTGGTAGAGAATTCCACAGGTTCACCACTCTCTGGGTGAAGAAGTTCCTCCGCTTCTCGGTCCTAAATGGCTTACCCCTTATCCTTAGACTGTGACCTCTGGTTCTGGACTTCCCCAACATTGGGAACATTCTTCCTGCATCTAGAAGGCTACTATATTTAACTTGCTTAATGATTACTGCTACAAGTGCAATTTTCGACTTTCAAAATAATATATTTGCATATATATATATGTTTACTAAGTTTTAATACAACTGTAGGGTACTCTTATTGTGAATTTATATAAAATGGCCATTTCACTCAGCGATTTGGGCAGCAATGCCGCAGCCCAATACCACACAGAAAGGTTATATTTAGATCAGAAAATGTAACGCTTCTCCTAAAGGAAATTTCCAGGTTGGAAAATATGGATGAACAACAGACTTCCTGCTGTACGATGACATTCCAGCAGGAGTCCGTTAATCTTCCATGTTTTTCAACTCTGAGGGGAAACTAGAGAAATTGGAGCTTTTTCCTTATAAGAGGTGGCTAATTGGAGATCAGATAGAGGTGTATAAAATCACAGTGGAAGACACAAAAACCATGCCAAAAATTGCTGGTCACGGGAATGTGGGAAGGGAGGACCTTGAGACAATCACTATTACTAGGGGGGTAGTGCTGGACAGCCTAATGGGACTCAAGGTAGACAAATCCCCTGGTCCTGATGAAATGCATCCCAGGGTATTAAAAGAGATGGCGGAAGTTATAGCAGATGCATTCGTTATAATCTACCAAAATTCTCTGGACTCTGGGGAGGTACCAGCGGATTGGAAAGCAGCTAATGTAACGCCTCTGTTTAAAAAAGGGGGCAGACAAAAGGCAGGTAACTATAGGCCGGTTAGTTTAACATCTGTAGTGGGGAAAATGCTTGAAGCTATCATTAAGGAAGAAATAGCGGGACATCTAAATAGGAATAGTGCAATCAAGCAGACGCAACATGGATTCATGAAGGGGAAATCATGTTTAACTAATTTACTGGAATTCTTTGAGGATATAACGAGCATGGTGGATAGAGGTGTACCGATGGATGTGGTGTATTTGGATTTCCAAAAGGCATTCGATAAGATGCCATACAAAAGGTTACTGCAGAAGATAAAGATACGCGGAGTTAGAGGAAATGTATTAGCATGGATAGAGAATTGGCTGGCTAACAGAAAGCAGAGAGTCGGGATAAATGGGTCCTTTTCGGGTTGGAAATTGGTGGTTAGTGATGTGCCACAGGGATCGGTGCTGGGACCACAAATGTTTACAATATACATAGATGACCTGGAAGAGGGGACAGAGTGTAGTGTTACAAAATTTGCAGATGACACAAAGATTAGTGGGAAAGCGGGTTGTGTAGAGGACACAGAGAGGCTGCAAAGAGATTTAGATAGGTTAAGCGAATGGGCTAAGGTTTGGCAGATGGAATACAATGTCGGAAAATGTGAGGTCATCCACCTTGGGAAAAAAAAAACAGTAAAAGGGAATATTATTTGAATGGGGAGAAATTACAACATGCTGCGGTGCAGAGGTACCTGGGGGTCCTTGTGCATGAATCCCAAAAAGTTAGTTTGCAGGTGCAGCAGGTAATCAGGAAGGCGAATGGAATGTTGGCCTGCATTGCGAGAGGGATGGAGTACACAAGCAGGGAGGTCCTGCTGCAACTGTACAGGGTATTGGTGAGGCTGCACCTGGAGTACTGCGTGCAGTTTTGGTCACCTTACTTAAGGAAGGATATACTAGCTTTGGAGGGGGGACAGTCACGATTCACGAGGCTGATTCCGGAGATGAGGGGGTTACCTTATGATGATAGATTGAGTAGACTGGGTCTTTACTCGTTGGAGTTCAGAAGGATGAGGGATGATCTTATAGAAACATTTAAAATAATGAAAGGGATAGACAAGATAGAGGCAGAGAGGTTGTTTCCATTGGTCAGGGAGACTAGAACTAGGGGGCACAGCCTCAAAATACAGGGGAGCTCATTTAAAACCGAGTTGAGAAGGAATTTCTTCTCCCAGAGGGTTGTGAATCTGTGGAATTCTCTGCCCAAGGAAGCAGTTGAGGCTAGCTCATTGAATGTATTCAAATCACAGATAGATAGATTTTTAACCAATAAGGGAATTAAGGGTTATGGGGAGCGGGAGGATAAGTGGGGCTGAGTCCACGGCCAGATCAGCCATGATGTTGTTGAATGGCGGAACAGGCTCGAGGGGCTAGATGGCCTACTCCTGTTCCTAATTCTTATGTTCTTATGAAAGGTTTCAATAAGGTGAATTGGGAAAAATTATTTCCATTAGTCGGTAAGTTGGTAACTCGAGTGCATAAATTTATCAAAAAAATAAGAGGGACGATTAGAAGAGGGTTGCTCGGACGTGGAATGACCATCAGAAGTGGTGTTGGAAGCAGATACCATTGTAACTTTTGAAAGAGAAGTGACAAAATATTTGAAAAAGAAAGAAAGTTAAAACTATATGGGGTAAGGGACGAAGTAGATAGTTCTTTCCAAGCGAATAGAACACAAGTGGTAAATGGTTTGCGCCTGTGCTGTAACATTCTGATTCTAGAGGGGATGTGCGGAGGACATAAACCTTGCACTGACCTGATAATACATAGCCTTCAAAAGGGAATTGAATAAATCCTTGAAGGAGAAAAAATTATAGGAATATGGAGAAAGGGCAAGGGAGTGGGACTAACTGGATTGCTCCAAGAAAGAGCGGGCGCTGACTCAATGAGCCAATGGCCTCCTTCAGTGCTGTACTATTCTATGAATCTATGAAGAGAGACATAAATGAGGTGTCTGAGCTACAAATGGGATATTGGTCACAGCCTATGGCTCTTCACGTATTTACATTTCAACCTCCTCTTTATGCCATGCAGTTCTAAAGAGAACATTAATTTAAAATGGGAAATGAGTTATGTGGTGATTGTGGCAGAGGTCTGCTGAGACTATTTTTTTCCTCTGTAGTACCATCTGCTTTCAATTGGGTCATCTCCATGGCATATGAAAAATATTTCATGGAGCAGTCATGTCATAAATTTGTTTTGTGAACATTGGAAAACAAAATCTGTGAAATAATGTCTATTGCCAGGATCAGTCATTTGTTCAGAGAATCCCGTGTAAAAGGCAATTGTTCAGTCGGTTATCAGATCCCTACTAGCTGCTAAGATATATGTAGTAATTCACTGTAAAATACTTGAGTTAATACAATTGTACTGGTCATTTAGGACATTTTCAATGCAAGTTTATCTTTTGTTTGTTTAACTTAGAGACTAATCCTGATTTGATAGTGTGACTATTACTGAAGTGTATCAAAACTAAAGTTCCATTATCGGAACCACAGCTTTATTGATGAACTCACACACAGTCATACACCCTGCATCGGCGCCACACACCCAGCGCCGCGCGCCACACACACATACGCGATGTCAGAAAAAGTGCAGCAACATTTCCCTGTAGACCATTGCTGTCAGCGAACAGAGGCCAACCCAGTAAAAGTTGTAAAACAGATTCATTTCATTGAAAATGACAGCATTCTAGAAACTGTTATAAGGAGAGAAAAATAAAATCTATTAAAAAAACACAATTAAAAAAACACAATTAAAACAATTTATCCTAATGGCTATAAATTAAGTGGACATTCTCTTAAAAAGTGTACAAATTTATCAGCTTACAGATTTCCTTCAACTTTCTTCACTATTTGCCACTGTTTTAAAAAAAAAAGTTTTGAAAGTAACTTACAAATCTGCACCACTGCCGATCAGTCTGCCATATGTACACAAAGGCCATTCGGTCAACATATTAAAATGTCAATCAAAAACTGCATCAGATTTCTGCTAATGCTGTGGCTCCATCAACACTAATCTAATTAAAACTGTTCTTCTCCTAAAAACATCTAGTTAAAATTTCCCATACAGAAACTAAATGTGTTTGAAATGTTCTGTGAATCAAAGGGTGAAACTTCTGTACCATAAAAATAAAAACCGAATAGTTGATCTCGATCAGCTTCTGAAGATTTCAAATCAGTGTGTACAATAAATTTTTCATTAACACTTGTTTACGAAGTTGAAAAACTTAAATTTGTTGGGAAGCTTTAAGGTACATGACTCTTGCCCATCAAATCCAAGCCAATACATGCAATCAAAAGGAATATTTTTTGCCGAAAGATCAGTGATTATACAGGGCTTTGGTGAAACTACACCTGGAGTACTGTACAGTTTTGGTCTCCATACCCAAGGAATGATATATGTGCCTTGGATGCAGTCCAACGAAGGTTCACTAGATTAATTCCTGGGATGAGGGGATTGTACTAAGAGGAGAGAGTGAGTAGCTTAGGCCTATATTCTCGAGAATTTAGAAGAATGTGAGGTGATCTCATTGAAACACATAAAATGCTTAAGGGGATTGACAGGGTAGATGCATGTTTCCCCTAACTGGGGAGTCTAGAACTAGGGGCCACAGTGTCATAATAAGGGGGCAGCCAATTTAGGACAGAGATGAGGAGAAATTTCTTCACTCAAAAGAGTTGTGAATCTTTGGAATTCTCTACCCCATAGGGCTATGGATGCTCAATCATTATCTATATTCAAGACGGAAATAGATTTTTGGATACTAATAGATTCAATGGATATGGGGATAGGGCGGGAAGGTGTAGCTGAAGTAGAAGATCAGCCACGACCTTACTGAATGGTGGAGCAGGCTGTAGTCATTGTTAATACATTTAAAACAGAGCAAATTCACAAAATTATACTGGTGGAGATTTTATTGGTCATGTAGCTGGATGACAGAATTGATCCAGCCTAATCTATCATGCATACCTGAGCATGCATCACCAATCATAACCCACAATCTGTACTGAAATTACACTAGTGCACACACTTCAATATACAACAGGAAAACATTCCACATTTGGGACAGAAAAGCACTAAAAATAACCAACTCCTCTACATTAGTTCATTAACTTGCAGGTAATTCTGGATTTAAACAAGCTTGTGCCACTGGGCACAATGACTCGAGTCCTCAAACCTGGCTGCCCATCAATGGAAAGCAGCAATTCCTCAAAGGGAGGGCAATGTAGATGAGCAAGAGAATCTGATTCGGCCAATAATTTGTCAATCTAGTAAAGGATTGCAATATGGCAACATGGAGAATGGAAGATGGATGCGCACAAGTCTACTACTGAATTAAGTTACCAATGCAACCATTAATCTGGATGAACTTTCTGTCTAGTCCAAAAAAGTGAATAAACAAGATGAACTACTTGAATGATTCATCGACATATTTACATTACATGTCGCTATTCTGCAACAGTTGGAGTACAAGATGATAAATGCTAACTACTAGAACAGGGGCTTCTAACCTTTTTCATTATGACAGCACGCAGTCGTTGATCCCTGGCAATTAGACCTCAAATCCCAATGAACTTAGTATTATGTGGACTCATATTTTTTATTTTATGGACCGGGAGGTTTATTGCTGTTGCCTCAGATAGATAAAGTCAATCAAAAGACCAAGATCTGCAGCTTGAAATTCAGACAAATTATTGTGAATATGGATTTAAATTTTATACGTGGCTTCTAATGCTCCATGGTACGTAACTGTGTGGTCGACAAAGGCAAAGGCAAAAAAGCTTGGACATCTTGCTCAAAGCCCTTCCAAAATTAAATGAGCAATAATGGATCCCACCCATCTACTAGTAAGGCACCGAGAAGGCAGGGTGGCAGTTCAATGGGTGGAGAGTGTCCAACAATGGCCATATAAAGGGCCCAAGTTTCGAGCCGCGCCTAGAACGGCGCAGTCCCGACCTGGACGCCCGTTTTTCGCGCCATAAAGTGCGCCTAAAAAAACCTTCGAGATTCTCCAGCTCCCTGCAGGTCGTTTGCAGCTCGGCGCAGCGCAGCACAAGCTGTAGGGGGCGGAGCCAGGTCCCTGCGCTGAAAACAGTGCCGGGACCTCTGCACATGTGCGCTACAGTGGGCGCGCATGTGCAGTAGCTCCAAGCGCCCAAAACTGTGTGGGAGGGGCCCAAAGCACGTAGCCCCTAGCCCTGGCCGAATGGCCTCAATGGGGCTGCGTGTATAAGGCTCCTCCCACGCCCAACATCTGCTTCTTCCCGACCTGACTCGACTCCTGCTTTCCGCCCCTGGACCGGACCCGACCCCCCGGACAGGACCCGACTCCTGCTGCACCCCGCCCCCCCGGACCGGACCTGACACCGACACCCCCCCGACTGGACCCAACCTGACCTCCCTCCCTCCCACCGACCTGACCTCCCTCTCCCCGACCCGACCTCCCTCCCACCACCCCCCCCGACCCGCGCTCCCCCCGACCCGACCCAACGCCACCTACCTGTAAAATCTGGTGCTGGGAACGGGCCCTGCCCGAAGTCTCGGGCCCGTTCAGCCTCCCTCCCCCTTCCCCACCCCCCATCTCCTTTCCCCCCCTCCCCCTTCCCTCCCTCTGCTCCCCCCCTCCTCGCTGTCAGAAACACAGACACTGACAGACAGAGAATGAGAGACACACACAGACAGACAGAGAGATAGAGACACTGACAGAGACACACTGGAGGGGTGGGGGGGCATCCCAGCACGCTGTTGGAGGGCTCCCGGTGCTGCAGTCGGTAAGTAGAAAATGTTTTATTTATTGATTTAAAAAAATTATTTATTAATTTTTTTTGATGATTTATTGATGTTTTTATCATTTATTGTTGATGATGGCTCTTTATTTGTAAAACTGAAGTGTTTAATGTTTGTAAACTTCCCTTTAAACCCTCCCCCCCCCCCCATTCCCTACGCCTGATTTGTAACCTGCGCCTGATTTTCTAAAGTGTAGACAAGGTTTTTTCGAGCGTACAAAAATCTTCACTTACTCCATTCTAAGTTAGTTTGGAGTAAGTTTTCACTGACGAAACTTTGAAAACAGGCGTAAGTGGCCAGACACGCCCCCTTTTGAAAAAGAAATTCTGTTCCAAAGTGAAACTGTTCTAACTGACTAGAACTGGAGCAAACTAAATGGCGAGAATTCCGATTTCTAAGATACTCCGTTCTACACCAGTTGCTCCTAAAAATCAGGAGCAAATCATGTCAAAACTTGGGGCCAAAGTATGCCAACTTTCTTCGAGACTCCAACAACTTCCACTAATAAACACTGATAAAGATGTGACCAATAGAAGGCGGCATACCCACCCACCCACGAGCTGATACTTTTAAAACCCAGGAGGAGATTCACTGAAATCTGCAACTGCTCCCCCAGAAACAAAATTTCAGATGGAGAGGGCCAGTGATAGTGGCAGTCCAACAAATCACGGTCAAGGAATTTTAGAACACTCTGGCAACAGGTTAAAGCTCCTCATAAAACACCACTGAGAATTTCATTTGATGCTATAAGTACGAATCGCAGAGAACATAAGAAATAGCAGGAGTAGGCCATTTGGCCCCTCAAGCCTGCTCCGCCATTCAATAAGATCATGGCTGATCTGATCCTGGCCTCAACTCCACTTCCCTGCCCGCTCCCATAACCCTTGATTCCCTCATCATTCAAAAATCTATCTCCACCTTAAATATATTCAACAACCCAGCCTCCACAGCTCTCTGTAGGGAATTCCAAAGATTCACGACCCTCAGAGAAGAAATTCCTCCTCATTTCCATTTTAAATGAGCGAGCCCTTATTCTGAAACTATGCCCCCTCGTTGCAGATTCCCCCATGAGGGGAAACATCCTCTCTGCATCTACCCTGTCAAGCCCCCTCAGAGTTGTATATGTTTCAATAAGATCACCTCTCATTCTTATAAACGCCAATGAGTATAGGCCCAACCTACTCAACCTTTCTTCATAAGACAACCCCTTCAATCTTGTGAACCTTCTCTGAATTGCTTCCAATGCAAGTATATCCCTCCTTAAATATGGAGACCAAAACTGTGCGCAGTACTCCAGGTGCGGTCTCACCAATACCCTGTACATTTGTAGCAGGATTTCCCTACTTTTATACTCTATCCCCCTTGTAATAAAGGCCAACATTCCATTTGCCTTCCTAATTACTTCTTGTACCTGCATACTAACTTTTTGTGTTTCATGCACAAGGACTCCCAGATCCCTCTGTACCTCAGCATTTTGTAATCTCTCCCCATTTAAATCATTTGCTTTTTTAGTTTTCCTACAAAAGTGGATAACCTCACAAAGTGGATAACCTCCATCTGCCAAATTTTTGCCCACTCACTTAGCCTATCTATGGGCTCAATTTTCCCCAATTATTTGTGCCGACATTTTGGTGTACACTTTATTTTTAAGTAAATTCAAATCTCCAAGTTTCCCCAAAATTTATGTGCTAGCGTAATTCACTTAGGTAGGATTTTTTTAGGCTACGATGTTTTTTTAAAAAACCTGTTTGGGTGTGTAACCTGCCACCCATGCCAATTCTGGCCATGTAAGCACGTTTGGCCAGCTCCGATTTACTCCAATTTTTCTTAGGACGGCGCATGTGACCACTCTGGGAAAAACTTCTGGGCAGTTAACAAAATCGGCGCAGGTAAGAGAATCAGCACAGCAGATGCAGTTCCACAGCCGGGACAGCAGCAGCAGAGAGGGGGAGAGAGAGGAGGAGGAGGGGGGGGGGGGGGGGGTGCATGGAAAAGAGGCCTTTCGGCCAGGGCTAGTAGCTGCACCCTGCACCGGGAGGCCTTTCGGCCAGGGCAATTGGCACCGGGAGGAGGGAGGCCTTTCAGCCAGAGTTTGGAAAGGCACTGGGCAGGAAGGATAGATTTTTGGCATAAACGCTTTAATAATTTAATGCTGGTAAGCTGTTGCAATGTGCAAGGTGACTGTGCAGGCTGCTGTGAGAGCTGGCCAGAACGTGTTGGATGTTTCACTTTCCAGCTTCAGTGTTTCCCTCATTACTCTGGCAACCCGATCTTTTTAGCGCCGATCTTAGGATCCACCCCTAAAGCTAAAGGACAGACTACGCGGTGCCAAAATCAATAGAAACAGGAAAAGTTGGATGATTTTTTTTTGGTGTAGCTGAACCCCCAAAAACGGGCAAAAACGCCAAAAAATGGCATTGGGGAAAATTGGGCCCATGATCTCCAGATACTTTGTGTCCTCCTCGCAACTTGCTTTCCCACCCATCTTTGTATTGTCAGCAAATTTGGCTACATTACATTCAATCCCTTCATCCAAGTCATGAATATAGATTGTAAATAGTTGAG
This sequence comes from Pristiophorus japonicus, assembly GCF_044704955.1. Lineage (NCBI taxonomy): Eukaryota > Metazoa > Chordata > Chondrichthyes > Pristiophoridae > Pristiophorus > Pristiophorus japonicus. The sequence goes on from NC_091985.1 coordinate 120,249,743, forward strand.
GCCTCAGCACTGATCCCTGCGGCACCCCACTAGTTACTGTTTGTCAACCTGAAAATGTCCCATTTATCCCGACTCTCTGTTTTCTGTTAGTTAGCCAATCCTCTATCCATGCTAATATATTACCCCCAACCCGATGAGCTCTTATCTTGTGCAGTAACCTTTTATGTGGCACCTGATCGAATGCCTTCTGGAAATCCACATACACGACATCTACTGGTTCTCCCTTATCACCCTATAAGCCGTTATAGCGCCACCAATCAAAATAAAAAGTATTCTTCTAAGAAGCAGTTCTTCTCTTTAGCAAAGCAGACCTCTCATCAGGAAACAAGATTGGAGGGGCTTGGCCCAATGTCAGGATGTTGGAGAGCCATTGATTCTTCTGGGAGTACCTTGAAGATTGGAGAATGGGGGCACACTTGCACATACACATTTGTTTAAAGGACAGACTCCTGGCTAGTTGATGCACACTCCATGTTCATGTCGACTGAAGGACAACCTCAAGGCCAGATGATTGAGGTGTATAAAATTATGAGGGGCCTGGATAGAGTGGATAGGAAGGATTGGTTTCCCTTGGCAGCGGGGTCAACAATCAGGGGGCATAGATTAAAAGTAATTGGGTGGGGGGGGGGGGGGGGGCGGGGGGAATGTATAGTGTAGATACGAGTGGAAATTTCTTTACCCAGAGGGTGGTGGGGTCTGGAACTCACTGCCTGAAAGGGTGGTAGAGGCAGAAACCCTAATCACATTAAAAAAAGACTTGGATGTGCACTTAAAGTGCCTTAACCTACAGTGCTATGGACCAAGAGCTGGAATGTGGGATTAGGCTGGATAGCTCTTGGTCGGCCGGTGCGGACACGATGGGCCGAAATGGCCTCCTTCCGTGCTGTAAATTTCTATGATTCTATTCTCTGTCCTGGAATATCCTCTCATTGGGCCCAAGTTTCCACACGCGCCTAGAACGGCGCAGTCCCGACCTGAACACCCGTTTATCGCGCCACAAAGTGCGCCTAAAAAAATCCTCGGTATTCTCTACCTACTTGCAGGTCCTCTGGCCCTCGGCGCAGCCAGCACGAGCTGTGGGGGGGCGGAGACAGGTCCCTGCGCTGAAAACAGTGCCGGGACCTCTGCACATGCGCGCTACAGTGGGCACGCAAGTGCAGTAGCTCCAGGCGCCGAACTGTGTGGGAGGGGCCCGAAGCACGCAGCCCCTAGCCCTGGCTGAATGGCCTCACTGGGGCTGCGTGAATAAGGCTCCTCCCACGGCCAGCTCCTGCTTCCCCCCCCCCCCCCGACCAGACCCGACACCCGCTCCCCCCCCTGCCTCCGGACCAGACCCGACACTCGCTCCCCGCACCCCCCCCCCCCCCCTCCGGACCAGACCCGACACTCGCTCTCCGCACCCCCCCCCCGCCTCCGGACCAGACCCGACACTCGCTCCCCGCACCCCCCCCCCGCCTCCGGACCAGACCCGACAGTCGCTACCCGCACCCCCCCCCCCCTCCTCCGGACCAGACCCGACACCCGCTCCCCGCACCCCCCCCCCGCCTCCGGACCAGACCCGACACTTGCTCCCCGCACCCCCCCCCCGCCTCCGGACCGGACCAGACCCGACACTCGCTCCCCGCACCCCCCCCCCGCCTCCGGACCAGACCCGACACCCCCCCCCCCGCCTCCGGACCAGACCCGACACTCGCTCCCCGCACCCCCCCCCCGCCTCCGGACCAGACCCGACACCCGCTCCCCCCGCCTCCGGACCAGACCCGACACTCGCTCCCCGCACCCCCCCCCCGCCTCCGGACCAGACCCGACACCCGCTCCCCCCTGCCTCCGGACCAGACCCGACACTCGCTCCCCGCACCCCCCCCCCCCCGCCTCCGGACCAGACCCGACACCCGCTCCCCGCCAGCCCCCCCGCCTCCGGACCAGACCCGACACTTGCTCCCCCCTGCCTCCGGACCAGACCCGACACCCGCTCCCCGCCAGCCCCCCCGCCTCCGGACCAGACCCGACACTTGCTCCCCGCACCCCCCCCCCCCTCCACTGGACCCGACCCGACTCCCGCTCCCGGACTGGATCCGACCTGACTTCTCTCTCTCTCTCCCTCCCTCCCTCCCTCCTGCCCTCTCCCTCTCCCTTCCCCCCCCTCTCTCTCCCTCCCTCCCTTCCCCCCCCTCCTCCGCCCCCCCCTCCTCCTCCTCCTCCTCCTCCTCCTCCTCCTCTCCCTCCTCCCCCCCCGACCCAACCCAACGCCACCTACCTGTAAATCTGGTGCTGGGGACGGGCCCTGTCTGAAGTCTCGGGCCGGCCCGTTCAGCCTTCGGTCCCGAAAGGCCTGCCTGAAGCACTTTCACACAGGTAGGAAGATGGTTTATTTAATCTTTTCTTGGCTTATAAATGTTTATTCAGGTTGGATTTATTTGTATAATATTTGTATAAGCATAAATAAGGATTTATTATAGAATTTAATGACTTCCCTTCCCCCCCCCCCACCTCGTTCTGGACGCCTAATTTGTAACCTGCGCCTGATTTTTTAATGTGTACAACAGGTTTTTTCAGTTCGACAAAAATCTTCACTGGCTCCATTCTACTTTAGTTTGGAGTACGTTTTCACTGTGGAAACTTTCAAATCAGGCGTCAGTGGCCGGACACGCCCCCTTTTGAAGAAAAAATTCTGTTCCAAAGTAGAACTGTTCTACCTGACTAGAACTGCAGAAAAAAAATGTGGAGAATTGCGATTTCCAAGATAGTCCGTTCTCCACCAGTTGCTCCTAAAAATCAGGCGCAAATCATGTGGAAACTTGGGCCCATTGTATGGATGGAATGCTAATAGCATTGCCGCTCGAGTTCAATTTACCACAGATAAACATTCAGCCAAGAGCAAATTGACACGATTCCTGCACTACTGGGCAATCAATCAGTATTATGTCCTGACAAAGAGATTGAGCTGTCCCCACCCAGTGTGTCGACATACCAGAGCACTGTTCTGTTAGGTCGTTTGTTCAGAGGTGCAGATTTTAACCTGCACCAGAGCCTGAAATTGGACTCGAGCCAACCACACCAGCCAAAGTTCAAGCTTGCTGATGTGCCAAGTGCATTTCGTCAATCAACACTGTATCCGCACCAGTTCGATGCAAGCTCCTCCCACAGCAAGTATCCATAATCAACATTTGTGAAGGTTGCAGAGAAATCCTCTGAAAATGTTCTGCTCCAGGGACAACTACACCAGCTGAGAGATATGTTGCGAAACTATTGATGTAAAGGCATGGAAGAGAAAGTGAGTTAAATCCAATGGCATTGATTATTTAAAAACAATTAATTCTCGGAATGTGGGCATCGCAGGCAAGGCCAGCATTTATTGCCCATCCCTAGATGCCTTGAGGTGGTGGGCTGCCTTCTTGAACCGATGTAGCAGTTTAGTAGAACTGAGTGGCTTACTAGGCCACTTGAGGGTGGTTAAAAGTCAACCTCATTAGTGTGGGACTGGAGTCACAAATAGGCCAGACCAGGTAAGGCCGGCAGGTTTCCTTTCCTAAAAGGATATTAGTGAACCAGTTGAGCTTTTGATAATCGAACAACTTCATGGTCACTTTTACTAATACCAGCTTTCCATTTCCAGATTTTTAAACTGAATTCAAATTACATGACACCAAACGCGAGGTTTCAAAGCCTGTAGATTGTAAAGTGACAAAAGCCAAATGAGACAAAGAGTTAAGGATTCTGGAAGTGCTCTGTCTGCACCTTTGAAGAATGGATGTGCAAACAAAGTGAAGCGGAGATAGTTAATATTTGCTAATAGATCCCCTGATCTATGCATCCAGTGACCTTCACTCTGATAAATTCACTGCAGGGTGGCACTGAGGTAGGATTGGATGAAGCAAGTCCCCTGTTGGGCAGCTCTATCATTGGGTGGACCTGGTAATAATGCTCCACTGTCTTGGGTGCAACCACAAAATAATGCTGAGCATGCCCAGGGGTGTGGTGAGAACTAACTTGTTCACGATGGGTAGGTTTAAGCTCCTTGGAGCCAACTTTGGGATAGCCCCAGAGATCCACTGGTCACGCTTGTAGCTCCCTAATAAGTTGCTGGCCTCTATAACTGTAGAGATTCTCACCATCAGGAGCATGTGTAAATTTTAGCTTGCATCGCTTAGGAGAAACTCAAAACGCAAGGCCTGGCAGTAGAACACAAAAGGATTCCTGGGCAACAGGATATGCTTCTTTTTCTAGGGCAACCACTACAGCCTCCTGCACGAGCAATACAGAGATCTTCCAACAGTAGCAAAACTCCTTCCCCTCTCCGCCCCCGATCCAAAGCTTTTTGTCAGAGCCAGTGGAGCTGGTGACAAATTATCCTGATTGACACTAACCTTTGGAAAAGATCCATCTACACAACAAGAGTCTAATGTTTTCAATTCATTAATTTATGGAATAGGAGTCATGCTCTGGTCTATGATCTTGCCATACTTCCATGGTAGCAGTCTGAAGGGTGAAAAGCAAGATTTAAAAAAAGCTGCAACGATTTATGTCAGTGATTCATGCCAGATCCAGAGCAGAGGTTTTAACTCCAAGTGCAACACTTTATGGAGCAGCTACATTGAGGCACTGTGCCATGACTCAGACGCTGTTGCTTTACAAGAATCCCACTGATCGAGAGAAGATCTAAGTTCAATCACCAGTGATGGAGGGGGAAAAGGAAAAGAAAAGACTTGCATTTCTATAGCACCTTTTACGAACACCAGACATCCCAAAGTGCTTTACAGCCAATGAAGTACTTTTTGAAGTGTAGTCACTGTTGTAATGTAGGAAAGAGAGCAAGGACCACAATGTTTAAAAAATAGAAACAGAGCCCCCAATACACAACTAGGAATATTCAAAGCACACAGCCCCTTTTCCTGAGCTTTAAAACAGTGCGTGAATGAACTCACGACACAGGCTAGTCTTCTAGTTGGAGCAGTCATTTTTGCCATATTCCTGCAAGGTACGATGGCTAGACCATTAAGAAAGGATGCCTCAATATCAAGGCCCAATATTCCCTGCCATTATCCCATTGATTTAGACTTTAATATCAACACAAAAAAGCTACCAACAGCAGTTAGCATTCTGATCCAGCTGTTTAATCCATCCCAAGTCCCAGGGGGACTCTGTCAGAGATTAAAATAGCATCGAGTTACTGAGAGAAAACATTTTAATTCACAAAGTATTGTTGGGCGGGTGAAAAAGAGAAAGACAAGTAGGTAACTTATTCAAAAGGCTGGAATAATAAAGACATCTTATATTGAAGTATATATTTTAAGATCCTAAATTGGGCTCAGTTTTTTCCCCCCCATATATTTGTAAAATGAAAAAGTCTTTGATGAGGGAAAAGATACTTTTAAATTTGGTTAAAACTGGGTTAGAATTTTAGGTTATTCTAATCAGATTTGGAAAATTAGGACACGCCTGCAATTTGTTTGCAGATACACATTTCATGATTAAATTGTCTCCAAGCAATTAGTCTAGACTAATATTAAAAAGGGTTTGTTTGACAACTTACTTTAAATTGGAGGTAATAAATTACTATTCACAAACTGACCGTTTCATAATATAATAGATAAACCCAAATTCAGAGAGCAGTGAGATTTATTTGGCTTTATTCACTTGCAGAACTTTATAACTTTTGTCAACCAAAGGGAAGGCCAAAAATATATGACACCAAAGTTCACCAGTGCCTTCCACTGATCCAGCAAGGCTCGTTAATAGTTTAGATTCTGCAGGCAAGCAGTAATTAAAATTAAAGGATTTCTTTCTATAGTGGACATTTGCAAGCAATTTGTTCAATGCTTAATGGGTTTAATTAATACGGTCAAAGGAGTCTAAGGTTTATTTTCTCTCCAATATTTTCTTCCTTCCTGAAGGTACCAATTCCTTCAAAGATGGTGATGCTATAGGCTTGGGCTACCATTGCATAACTCAATCAAGTAGAATCCCAAACATCAATTACTGGCTGGTTATCCAATTGTGGAAGAGATCCTGCCCTCACCCGAGGTCTACACGTGCAAACTTCCCATATGGATTGTGGTATAGGGATCAGAAGTGGGCTGATTTTTCCCCCCAAACAGGGATGTTTCAACTAATTGTAGTCCCCTACTGCTGCTCTAGCTGAGATCAGTTAATACAGTACAGGACAGGGCTTGAACTTGGCAAACCCCTGCTCTGTACAGATGGGGGTGAAACTGGTCTTCGCCAGTAGCACAAAATGCGCTCAGTGAATGGATGTCAACAAAAATCTGAGATACTGGACCAGATGATGCTGCTCCCTCAAATTATTATTGATTTACAGGTGCCAGGCGTCAAGAGTTTCTGGGGTCTGCATATCAGTGGTTGCAGACATAAATCAGCATGCAGTGGCCTTTTCTCAGCCCAAGTTATTCCTAATGAGTCCTGCTGCTAATGCAAGTAATTCCGACCACTGCATACTGCACATGGGAATTCTCAAGGGAATAGGAGATCCCACCTGCAATATATGCTGAGGCCAGAAACCCTTTAATTAACAACACTGGGGTGGTGGTGATTGGGAGAAATGAAGGAGAAGTGGAGGAGAGCAATTTATGGAGAGGAGGATTGGTGGGGAGCAAGTTATGGACAGGAAGGAGGAGGCATAAGCTGGGAGTGGGGGTGAAGAAGTGCCAGTATTAACTGAAGGAAGCAGGAAATTGGGAGGAGTGGGAAAAAATGTGCCAAGCTGAATGGGGTTAGGAAAAGGGGAGCAGCTTGAATGGGAGGGAAGGGGAGAAGAGAGCCCATTGCAAAATGGAACACCAGCTTAAAGGGGAAATGGAAGAAATGCCAGCTTGAATTGGGGGCAGAGAAGAAAGTGTACCAGCTTAAGTTGGGTGTGAGTGAATGAGTTCTAGCTTGAATTGGGGAGGGGTGGGGAAAGAAGAATACCAGGTTGAATTGGGGGCACACCTTCAGTCTTCCATACACAAGTTTGCTATCCACCAATAAAAATGAACGAATTTTGAATACATCTATAGCTTAAATCACAAAGCCCACATAACGATTTGTTTTCATATGTTAGAGGGTTACACTTAGAATCAGACATCGGATCTGAGCTGGCCGAAAAAGAGCTATCCAACCTAATCCCACTTTCCAGCTCTTGGTCTGTAGCCTTGTAGATTCAAGTGCATATCCAAATACTTTTTAAATGCAATGAGGTTTTCTGCCTACTCTTGGAACCATTCTGGAGTGTCAGCATTTTGGGGCGAGTGTTGGATTTTTTAAAGCTGGTGGTCAGATATTGCTGGTTTTCTAATTTGACATGTATGTTGATCATTAAGTTTAAACAAGTAACCAGACAGCAAAACAATTTTACAATCAATAGTTTTGCAATATCTCTTCTGTTAAACGCTGAAATATAAGAGAGCTAGATATAAGAACATAAGAAAATAGGAGCAGGAGTAGGCCATTTGACCCCTTGAGCCTGCTCCGCCATTTAATAAGATCATGGCTAATCTGATCATGGACTTAGCTCCACTTCTCTGCCCGCTCCCCATAACCCTTTATTTCCTTATCACTCAAAAATCTGTCTATCTCTGCCTTAAATATATTCAATGACCCAGCCTCCATATGTAGATAGGCAGATGGATAGATAGATAGGCAGATGGATAAATAGATAGGCAGATGGATAAATAGATAGGCAGATGGATAAATAGATAGGCAGATGGATAAATAGATAGGCAGATGGATAAATAGATAGGCAGATGGATAAATAGATAGGCAGATGGATAAATAGATAGGCAGATGGATAGATAGATAGGCAGATGGATAGATAGATAAAGAGAGGTAGAGTTAGCTGGAGAGATAGACAGATAGAGATAGCTGGATAGAGAGAGATAGATAGAGATAGCTAGATAGAAATAGTTAAATAGTTAGCTATAATAAATGGATCGACAGGTAGATTAAATCGATGGAGATATCTACAAATGCACACATACACAATTGAAAATTAAAGTCACCCATCTTGCAAAATGCATATAGTTAACTTGTAATTAATAATTTAGCTACAACTACCCTCCCAAATTCAAATTAACCTATGACCTAAACTACTTCCTGGTCCTGACTTGCACAAAATTAACTTTAATGAGACCAAACAAATGTAGCTCTCGATGTTATCTCCTCTCTATTATGGCATGCTCAGAACCAGCGGTGCAAAAAAATAACTACCCCCTCTCCCACCTCAGCTAACATTGTGTACAGCTTCATTCTTCAATAATGGAATTTCAGAGCTTTGTGAGCAGTTAAATGGCCTCCAGACATGTAGTGCTGGGAATTTTACACTGGAATTCACAGCTACATTTGGCTGTAGGAAAGTATCCAACAACAATCTGTTAGCACCTTTAACGTAGTGAAACGTCCCAAGGTGCTTCACTAGAGTATTCTGCGATAATAATTTGACACCGAGCCGCCCAAGTAGAAATTAGCGCTGGTGATCAAAAGCTTGGTCAAACAGGTACGTTTTAAGGAGCGTCTTGAAAGAGGAAAGAGAGGTAGAGGGGTTTAGGCAGGGAGTTCCAGAGCTTGGGCCGAGGCAACAGAAGACACGGCCACCAATGGTTGAGTGGTTACAATCATGAATGCTCAGGAGAATTGGAGGAGTGCAGATATCTCAGGGGGTTGTGGGGCTGGAGGAGATTACAGAGATAGGGAAGGGCGAGGACATGGAGAGATTTGAAAATAAGGATAAGAATCCAAGTTCAAAATCAACAATTTAGTGTACAAGATGCTCAATTTCAGCATTGTATAATTCATCAAAAATACTCAAGTATTGCGTTATGTAACTGTAGGCCCAGAGCTCTGGAATTACCTCCTTAATCCTTTCTCTCCTCCTTTAAGACGCTCCTTAAAACCTTCCTCTTTGACCAAGCTTTTGGTCACATGTCCTAATATCTCCTTATGTGGCTCGGTGTCAAATTTTGTTTGGTAATCGCTCCTGTGAAGCGCCTAGGGATGTTTTACTATGTCAAAGGAGCCTATTTCAATGCAAGTTGTTGTTCAACACCCACCATTGTGACAAGTGTCTGTCTATGGCTAGGGCTCTACCAGGTGAAACAAAACCCTTCTGATTTGGCAACCTAGCTTGGAGCATCTAAATCCTTCCAATGCGAGCGTGTAAATTCAGTCTATAGAAATCCTCGTGAATAGTAAACCGTGTTGACGGTGCTGCATCTCCAACTCAAAAAGTAGCTATTCTTACTCATGAACTTTAGCAAAGGTGAAAGCATTAAGAAAATGTGGCAGTTTTACAGCTGCTTTGAAAAAGATCAGTATTCATCAGGTATTTGGAATCGAGTTTTATAGTTGAATATTGAAATCTATTTCGTCAACATTTTGAGCTTTCAAAGTCAGGCTGAATCTCAAGTGAACAAAAACTGAATTTGGTCTCAAGTGTAGCCAACAAATGCAGTACAAGTAATTAATCACCAATAATAACTGAAAACCATGCGCAAATAAAATAGAGCTGATATTCTCCATATACAAAAAAGCATTAAAAAAAAACCTCTTGATTATTCACTTAAAAATTCAGTACCATTAAAAAATATTCTCTGCTTAAGACTGAATCCAACTATCCACAGTTCCTGCTCAGACTGAGTCACTAGGATGAGGAGTGTGCGTGTCTCTCATACTGTTGCGAGTTCCCAGTGCATTGACAAACATAATAAATATATTTGCTGCCCAAAAGTAGTAAATATAATCTAACATACCAGGGGCTATACAAAGCATCACAGCTTAGATCAGTCTCTGAAAGAAAATGATGGGTTCACTTTTCAAATGTGATTCTTCTGATGAAAGTATAATATTATGGCTATGCTCTTTCAGCTGTGTACTTCCAGCATTTGAACTTTTTACTTGGGTTAAGAGACAGATTGTCCTATGAAGCACCATTACTATCTTTGTGGACCCACAAACTACAATTAATCTCCATTTATGCAAATAGGGGCACAGACTAATTTGTACTGCTGCACCCAATGCTTGAACCTGTGCCATTCCCATTGATATTTAGCATCCATTAAAATCAGTCTCAGCCACTCCTTCACAGATAGTTCAATTGGAGAGTCACTAATGCTGCATTGGGAAACAGCTTTCACTATTTAGAATTTCGCCCTCCAGCTGGTAGAATCACCCACAGCATAAATGAGTAGTTTCCACAACAAGGGCAGGGGGAGGGAGCTGTAACCACCAAAGGCCACAGCTACTCATTTGTGCCCAAATCTAACAGACCTTTTAAAAATATATAACATACTGGGCCATGCACCTTTGTATGAAGAAAACAAATTAAAAATGCGCACATAAGTATTTGTTTAATGCACGTTCAGCACGCTGGGACACGTATTAAAAAAAAAAAGCGCTATTTTCATTCATATAAACAAGAATCAAAATCCCACATAGGTCCTGTAACAAAAAATCTTACAACTGCAGTCAGGATTCAAGTGGGCGGGTTCGCGGCAAACGAGAAGCCGTGAGGCTGATGGCGACCATGCTTTCTGGGCGCCTCGTACACTGGCAGGAAAATTACTCTGTCCAACTTTCACAACAAAGAAATGAGGCTTAACTTAGTTTCTCCGGCATAACTAATTAATTGCGACAAACAGGAAACACATGGGTCGAATAGACTTTTGTGGATTCAACTTTCATCTGCTCCTTTCAATGCGCCACAAGAAATTTATTTTCTAAAATCAAAGCTAGTAAAGTTCCAAGCAGCTTACATCGGGGGGGGAGCTGAAATAGCACACAACCTCTGGGGCCAGAGAGTGAATCCAGCCCAGTTTAATCAGATAAAGTCTCCTTTGTCTGTTTGAAATTAGTAGGCAACAGGACCTCCGCACAAAACTCAATTCAACAGATATTCCCAGAGCGTTAGTCGATGCGAGAAATGGAGCAATTCGAACGAGTGCGCTAGGAATGCTCTTTGCTGAGGGACTGCAGAGGGCACTGCTTGATAAAATGTTTTAATTCTGATTCCAAGAGTCGGGTGTCTGGGAGGCAGCTTCCAGTGTTTACCTTGCTAAATCACATGGCTCAACTTGTAAACCTCGGCAAAAATCAGCAGCCATGGTACAGAAAACGGACTGAGCAGCACGAATACTGGGAGCCAACGCACCAGGCTCCAAGCTCAAATGCTAAAGCAGCTTTTATGCAGCCTGGAGCTACAAGATCAAACATGACAACTGCAGGAAAATGTTCTTAACCTGCTAGTGCTTTTCTCATAAGGAGCACAGAATAAATACTCCACCCCTCCCAAAAGTTTCTCTTGATCTTCAAACACTTGAATTCGGGCTTGTGGCTGACCCCAATTGAACAAGGCGTGGGTCTAAATTTAAACTTTCCATTTTCAACCATTTATATACATATTTATCTAATTATTTGCATCACGCCAACTTCCACACCATATAAGATTTTGTTTTTGCCCTATACATCCCATGTATCAAGAATATTTAAAGGAATCTCCACACACACTATGGTGTAATCTATACATGTCAGCTGTGGCTCAGTGGGTAGCGCTCTCCCCTCCGAGTCAGAAGGTTGTGGGTTCAAGTCCCACTCCATAGACTCCAGCACAAAAATCTAGGCAGACACCCCCAATGTACAACTGAGGGAGTGCTGCACTGTCGGAGGTGCCGTCTTTCAGATGAGACATTAAACCAAAGCCCCGTATACCCTCTCAGGTGGGCATAAAAGATCCCATGGTCACTATTTTAGAAAAAAAGCAGGGGAGTTCTGCTCTGTGTTCTGGCCAACATTTATCCCTCAATCAACTACACTTCAAAAATTGGCTGTAAAGCGCTTTGGGATGTCCTGAGCTTGTGAAAGATGCTATAGAAATGCAAGTCTTTTTCTTTTTATAGAACTGACACCTGCCCTCCAAGCCGCTTTGCAATTCAAAACCCAAATCCAAGAAAATAGTTTAGGAGAGAATTGGAATAAATTGGATTAGTTGAAACTAGCATGTTAAGAATGTTCATTGCTGGGGCTCTGTAGAGTTCCAAATAAGTCTGAATTACAAGCAAAAGCAACTGATATTTCAATACGACCTTCAATGTAGCAACTATCGCAAGATGCTTCATAGAAAAACAGAGTAGTATTGGAGAATGTAAAGGAGGCAACCAAAAGCACGGTCTGAAGCAGTATGTTTTGAGGAGGCTTTTTGAGAGAGGGGTAAAGCAAGGAGGTGATGTTTAGGCAGAGCTCCAGAGAGTAGGGCTGAGATAACTAAGACTGTACCATTGTTGAGTGAAGAGAGTCCAGAGTCACAGGTCTAGATGTAGAGCTGGAAGATGAAACAGTATTGAGGTGGGCTGAGGTAGCAGAAGGATTTGTGAATGTGAATTTAATGAATTGGGGATGGAGACGTAAGGTAGACTTTAGGAGGTTGTCAATAAGGCATTGGAGAAGTCGAGACTGGAGTTAACAAGAGAGTAGATCACATACAAGAGAGGTGTGGGACCGAGGGACTGGTGGAAGTAAGCAGTCATGATAATGAATAGGCTATGGGTTATGAAGCCAGGCTCAAGGTAAAATCTGCTTTGATGATGTTGATCAGGGATGAATGTTGGCCAGGATGCCAGGGAGAACTCCCATATTCTTTGAACAGTACCATGTGTTCTTTTATGTCCACCTAAGGGAGCAGACTTGGTTTAATGTCTCATCCACCTCCAGCAGAGCAGAGCTCCCTCAGTACATGGAGGACATGGAGAGTGCAGAGCTCAATGGGGGCAATCCATTCAAGGAATGATGAGGGGAAGGGGAGATGGCCAAGTCAGCCAAATGGGTTGACTGAAAGTGGGAAGCGAAAAAAATTCACGAGCTCCTCAACACTGGAGGTGAGGATAGAGGGATTGAGGGAACGGAGTCAGGTGAGGTGGTGAGCTGTTAAGAGGAGCCTGGATGGTGTGGCTCACATAAGAAAGGCAAGCAAGCACCGCAAAAATAAAATATGACACCAACCTGGAAGGAAAAGCAAATCCTCTTCTTTGAGATGGTGGGTAGGGGAATAGGTGGTGATGGTGCAGGGAAAATATCACTACAAAACTCTCAAAATGTAAGTAATAAAATATTGCAGATGATGAAAATCTGAAAAGAAGACAAAAAAATTGCTGGAAACACTCAGCAGGTCTGCCAGTATCTGGAGAACTTAGCCAAGTTAAAGTCTCAAGTGCAGAGGCTTTCTCTCGACCAGCTCCTCCCCCTCTTCTGAAAGAAGGGTCCACACATACGAATTGTTAACTGATCTGCTTCTCTCTGCAGATGCTGACTGACTTGCAGCATTCTCTGTTTTAGTTTCTTAAAAATGTACATTTTTCTGCAGCTTCTGTAATTACAGGTTGAAGTTTACACCTGTGTCGCTCAGGCTTCAAGCAGCAGCTGCCAAATCAACATCTGGATGCTGAACACTGTGCGTAAGAGACCTCAAACAAAAATGGCTCTTCAAAGAGTTGCTGTCTCAAAAAGTCCTATTACAAGTCTCCATAAAAGCTTATTTTCAAACCATTTTGGTCAGGTACACATCACGGATGTGGGATGAGGAGGGAAGAGAACATGCACCAGAGCACTCATGTTTTTACATTCATTGCAAATTTACTGCATCAAGCAGTGGCAGTAAACACATTACTTGGAACACAAGAAATAGGAGCAGGGGTCGAGCATTCGGCCCTTCGAGTTTGCTCCACCATTCATTATCATGGCTGATCTTCTACCGCAACTCCACTTTCTTGCACTATCCCCAGATCCCTTGGTTCCCTTAGTAGCCAAAAATCTATCGATCTCTGTCTTGAATATAAACGACTGAGCATCCACAGCCCTCTGAGGTAGAGAATTCCAAAGATTCACCATCCTCTGAGTGAAGACATTTCTCCTCATCTCCATCCTAAATGGCCGACCCCTTATTCTGAGACTGTGACACCTGTTTCTAGACTCTCCAGCCAGGGGAATCAGCCTCCCAGCATCTACCCTGTCAAGCCCCTTAAGAATTTGTATATGGTTCAATGAGATCACCTCTCATTCTTCTAAACTCTAGGGAATGTAGGCCTAGTCGACTTAATATTTCCTCATACCTTCGTTGCACCACCTGTAAGGCAAATATATCTTTCCTGAGGCAAGACTACCAAATAACTACAGCATCATTAATAAACTTCGTAAAATAAAATGTGCTAACTATGCTCACACCCGCTCAAAACAGAAAAGTCAGATTTGGCAACTTTCATCGTTTTACATTAGTCATGAAGCAAGAATGGACTGAGCGGAGTTAAAAAAAATCCCTCAGGAAGCTGAATGGCTGTAGATAATTAAATTGTAAATTATTTAAAGCTTTCAAATCCCTCCAAGCATTCATTAGGAAATGCAATTTTGCATGCATCAGTCCTCCTATGTATGGGATGAATGAAAAGGACAAGGCAGAATGCTAAACATGCTATTCACAAACTTATCACATTGGGGTGGTAGCAGGAAGGCTGTCTCTTCTGTAGTTATGTCAGTCACCTGCATCGACTAGCTAGAAACCAAGCAGAAGTGAGATTCAACAGTCCGGTCAAGTCAAAATCCTGAACGCTATGTTCAGCTCCTGCATGCAAGGACATGTAGCAATTATGAGGAAAACATGCTGTGATAAGTTAGAAATCGAACCCGTTCCATGTATCGCATAGAACTGTGTTAGTGCAACACACTGGCTCAATCTCTGCATTTATTGGGCCAGGAGAGGTGCCACTAATGGATGAAGAGTCCATAACGAGTTGTTACAGAATTAAAGTGATTGGCAAAAGAACCAGAGGTGACATGAGGAAAAACTTTTTTTATGCAACGAGTGATTAGGATTTGGAATGCACTGCCTGATAGGGTGGTGGATACAGATTCAATAGTAGCCTTCAAAAGGAGATGGGACAAATATTTGGAGGAGGAAAAATTGCAGAGACATGGGGAAAGAGTGGGGGAGTGGGATGAACTGGATTGCTCTTTGAATGAACCGGCGCAAACTCGATGGGCTGAATAGCCTCTTTCTGTGCTGTACTGTACTGTTGTATTTTAACTTAGATTTTGAAGTTATTGAAAAAAATTATTCAGAATAGAAATAGCTCACTGGAGAAATATGTAAAGGAGCTAAAATTCACAAAAATTCTCTCAGATCTGCGGGCTGTAGTAGGAC
Organism: Pristiophorus japonicus; assembly: GCF_044704955.1. Lineage (NCBI taxonomy): Eukaryota > Metazoa > Chordata > Chondrichthyes > Pristiophoridae > Pristiophorus > Pristiophorus japonicus. Next base: position 120,264,918 of record NC_091985.1, read on the forward strand.
ATTAGTCAGTTAACAAAAGTGTAAAATAGAAGCTTTACTTAATTTTTACCTGCAATAGATGTTAAACTGTAACATCGAACTAACGAGTGTTTCCATATTTGCCAAACAATATACTTTCCAAAAAGTTGATTCATAGGCACATTCTTCATTTGCTATATGTGTTTATTGCCCCTCAATAAAAACAGAACATCTGTATGACTTATTGCAGATCCAGCAGTGTAAGTTACATATTTGAATTTTAATTTTAAGCAGGTTCAACTAAATAATTAGCATAAGCACACAATAGTATTTCTACATATAGCTTGCTCCATCTTTGTCAGCCATGGCTCAGTGGGTAGGACTCTTGCCTCTGAGTCAGAAGATCGTGGGTTCAAGTCCTACTCTAGGGACTTGAGCACAAAAATCTAGGCCGAGACTCCAGTGCAGTGCTGAGAGTGCTGCACTGTTGCAGGTGCCATCTTTCAGATGAAACGTTAAACCGAGGCCTCAGCTGCTCTCCCAGGACATAAAAGATCCCACGGCACTATTTTGAAGAAGAGCAGGGGGTTCTCCCCAGTGTCCTGGCCAATATTTATCCCTCAATCAACATCGCTAAAACAGACTATCTAGTCATGATCACATTGTTGTGTGGGGAAGCTTGCAGTTCGCAAATTGGCTGCCGCGTTTCCGATATTGCAACAGTGACTACACTTCAATGGCTGTAAAGTGCTTTAGGACGTCCTGAGACCATGAAAGGGGCTATAGAAATGCAAGTACAGGTTGAACCTCCCTTATCCAGAACCCTCGGGACCTGGCCTGTCTGGATAAGGGATTTTTCTGGACGAGTGGTGGTCACTTTAAATTGGATGGTACAGGTACTGAGCAAGGGGATATCGGGGCTGGCTGGCTTGGGGTTGGGAGTGTGGCAGAGAGATCATTTGGGGGGGGGGGGGGGGTGGGGTGCATGGATTGCGGGGTCAGGCCAGCGATTGTGGGAGTCGGCAGCGAGAAGGACTTCAATTTGTTCATGTGGGAGTTCTGCGCATGTGCACATAGTGGCCGGGAATGGTTCTGGACAAGGGGTGGTTCTGGATAAGGGAGGTTCAACCCGTATTTCTTTTTCATCTTTGAGTATCATTTGGATAAGCGTACAAGAATTATGACTAAAAACATTGACCAAGAGTGCAATGTACATTAGTTCTTCAATCACAATCCTTGTTTAAGGGCAAGCACATCCAGCCTAAAAAAAATATTCTGAATCTGGTTCACTTTAACCAGCTTTGTCAGTCCATTTGACCTTTTCTTTACATGGTTATTACTGCATCTCACTGCAGAGCTGCTAAGTGCACCTGGAGTAAATGCAAAAAAAATTCTAGAAATTTGAAAAACACAAAAGTGAAATAAAAATAACTCCAGTTCCAATTTGAATCTAATGTTGGATTTTTGTTTTGCATCCTCTGTTACAGGTGGGTATGCGGGGATTATTTTGTGGGATTATGGGAGTTTCTAGACGGCTAGTATAAAAAGATTTCATAGCACACACACAAACAAACAACTAAAAACATTAGGCAAGTGTAAGAAGCACAAATGGATAAAAAGTAGCAATTTTAAGCCACATATTCTGCTTAAAATAAAACTAGTCTGTCCACTGTATTAAAAATAATCCAGACATTCTACTGATAGATGGAATCATACAACAGAGAAGGTGGCCATTCGGCCCACTGTGCCCATGCTGGCTCTTTGAAAGAGCTGTACAATTAGCCCCACTCCCCTGCTCAAAGACTTTAATTTTTTTTTGCTCAACATCTAAAATGTACTGCAACGTGGAAAGTCTGTATTTAACTCTGCTCCTCAAACTCTTTTTGTTCCATAATCCCAACACAAACATTTAAACTTTTAAATGTATAAAATAGCAAATTTTCTTCAGCTGTGTGGCTCTATACAACTGCTGTGGTGTATAGGTACAAGGGCTACTGCGATATTTAATTTTCCAGGTCCAAGATATTTGCCTCTACTACATTGTATTGCAATTTCAAAGCTACTTTAAAAGATACCTGACTACCATAATGACAAGTAGACTTGCACTCTAAGCGACCTTATTTCTACTAGAAAAACCAGAGGCGACACAAGGGGAAAAAAATATATGCAGCGAAATATGCTGACCTGGAACGCACTGCCTGAAAGGGTGGCGGAAGCAGATTCAACAGTAACTTTCAAAAAGGAATTGGATAAATATTTGAAGCAGAAAATTTGCAGGGTTATGAGGAAAGAGCAGGGGAGTGGGACTAATTAGATAGTTCTTTCAAAGTGCTGGCACAGGCACGATGGGCCAAAAGACCTCCTTCTGTGCTGTACAATTTTACGGGCAACATTTGTGATACTTGACAGCTTTTATTTAACCATCAGAATAAATATGCAGTAAGTTTTACTAATTGCATTGTGCTTATAATACACAATTTTGGAAAGCTATTTGAATGAAAGAAAGCAGATTTAATGTGTAAAAAGGAGGAACAATATAACTCTTATACTGAAAATAACCAACAATACTGGCATCCATACTGTAACTTTAAATATAATCATGTGGAAATTGCAAGCTACTTTTTTTTAAACCACCAGTGTTCAGAAAATAATTTGCCCTTCACCAATTCTGTGTCAACGCTCTTCCTGTCACCATTGTGACAGATGGTAGCAACTAACAGTGAAAGCATGGAGCTGTTTTTAAACTCTTGGTTGCTCTGGGCCAGGCAAAGCTCTCTGCACTAATTTCAGACCCTACTTCCTTCCAGCATGTTCCCAGGCTTTGCTCAGAGCGCTGTGTTAGGATTCCCTAATCCTTACTAGCCTAACAGGAAGTTGTCAATCATCTTATTGTCCATTTGCCAATTCTGTCTCTTTCTCAAACAAAATAATGTTTACAAGCTGTGCTGGCCTACTCTGCGTGTTGCTGCCAAAGCTAAAGACAAAGCTGATTTGTATGTCCTCTCCACCACCTCACTAAAGGGAGGGACAGTAAAACTTTTCAGAGACACTCGTGCTGCATTATTCATTTAACTTAATGCATACCAGTGAAGGATTCCTGTTTATTTTGTTGAATAAAAATATATTGTGCAACTCCTCTCCGACTGCGCGGCCTAGTCGACTCAGTTGAGTATGAGAAGAAATGACACCCACAGTTATTCAACATGTTCAGTTATACGTACCCAACCACATTTGTGCATATTTCTGCATAATGGGACTAAAACTAATGCTCCCCTTTCTGTCTTAAACCAACTACAACATATCCCTGTAACTGTACAGTATTTCAATAAATATCAAAATAGAGAAGGTACAATCAAATAACTACACAGATATAAATATATTTATTCTAATTCTGTACTTGTTGACATTTACAAATTACACACACACACACACACAGACAGACAGGGACAGGCACACACAGACAGACAGAGACACACACAGAGACAGACAGAGACAGGCACACACAGAGACAGACAGAGACACAGAGAGACAGAGAGGCACACACACAGAGACACAGACAGAGATAGGCACACACACACACACACAGACAGAGACAGGCCTTTTTGTATTGTTGTGAATCGAGAACAATGGTTGCCAGTGTCACTCTGAATTAAGAGTTTCAAAGCTGGAATATCTACATTGGTAGAGACTTAGATACAATGACCTAAATGTAACCAAGCACTGTAAAACAATCATAAATTTGAATTGTATCCAAGATGCCACTAAAATGAGTGGAAAAAGAAACAGGAGTAAGCCATATATTTTAAGGCTGTTCACCTCTACTTTCCTTTAACTGCAATTTTTTGAATAATTTGGCACAATTTGAAAAAAATGAATGACGACTTGCAAAGAAATGTGAATTTTACTGTGAAAATATGTGCTATTGGATGAATAACCATAATGTTACATATAAACTGGCTACCATGACAATCTTGTTTTATTTATAAAGCAGGCAAGATTGGATGAAAGACAAGAATAAATCATCGAGCCACTAGCCATTTTTTCTAACCACAATGGCCTTTGAAATCAGATATTCTACCACAGTGGAAAAGAAACACAAAGAAACATTGAGCTATGGTGGAAGACTTAGGAAAGCTGGCCAAAAGGTTGGTCAAAAAGATGTTTTTTGATAAGGCTTGTAAAATACTGAGAGAAGGGGAGAGGCCGAGGCTTCAAGCAGGGAATTTAAGAAAGTATGGACAAGGTGGTTGAAGGCTCTGCTACTTATGGTGGGGCAAAAAGAGGGTGGGATGCAGCCAGTGTTGGAAGCGGAAGGGTGTATGAGACGATATGGCTGTAGGAGGTTACAGAGAGAGGGCAGACTGAGGTCAAGGAAGGATTTGCAGACAAGAATGGTTATTTTAAACATCAGTGTGCTGGGGGGCAGGGAGCCAATGTAGGCCAGCAAAACAGAGCAGGAAAGGATATGGGCAACTGACTTTGGACAAGTTGGTACAGGAATTGAGGGAAGGTGAGAAAACATGGATAAGGGTTTCAGCTGTGGTGGGGCTGAAGTAGGAGCAGATACAGGCAACGTTGCAGAGGTGGAAATAAACTGTCTTGGTGATGAATAGAATATAGAGTTCAGCTCTGACTCGAATAAGATGCCAAAGGTTTCCCAGGGTTTGGTTCCTCCGAGTTAAATGGGCAAGAGGGGAAAATGGGGCAAATCCAAGTAAACAGAATTTCAGGGGCCAAAAACAATGGCTTTAGTCTTCGCAATGATCGGTTGGAGGAAATGCTGCCTCCATATTGGGCAGGCAGTCCGACATCAGAGAGGCATTTGTGAGATCTGCAGAAGAGATGAGAGGTCACAACAGGGTCCACTGGCAGCCACACTGGAGTGGAATGCTGGCTTATGATGAGCTATTCATTTCGGCGGTGCCACTCTGGTGAAGCACCGAGGAAGAGGAAGGAGTTTCGTCATGGGTCTGCTCTTGAATATCTTCTAGTGGACAGCTCAACAGCAGTCTATGTAAAAGCCCAAGAGTAAGTTGGTTGGCCTTTCAACTGCATTTGATATGTGGTGCAGGTTTTTTTTGTGGGTGCGGGGGGGGGGGGGGGGGGGGAGAAGAGAAAATAAATTAGCCTGGGTTGGTGGGGGGAGGGGGAGAATAGTGTAAGAGGTAAGAGAGCAGAAAGAGAGAGAAGATACATACCTTCATTGTCAAAGAAAAAATACTCTGGCAGGGATACCTGAAAATCATCAAGCCACTAGCCATTTTTTCTAACCACGAAGGCCCTTGAAATCAAATATTCCACCACAGTGGAAAAGAAAGACAAAGAAAGGAGGAAACATTGTCTATGTTTCGCTGACATACACTGGCTTACTGACCTCCAGCACACTGACTTTTAAAACCATGGCAGCAGAAACTTTTCATAATTGCCATTTGTTGAATAATGCTGGTTTCATATTTAGTTATAGAGATTAGACTGAAAATAAAAACTTCCAAAGGGCTGAAGTCAACGATGTCCAAATTGCTGGTTTGTATTAATTTATCTAGGAACCTCAACACACCGCACTTTAGTTAAATAAGCAATGCAGTCAACCAATGATTATGTACCAGCTATGCTATAATTCCAAATGCTAGCTTGAATGGACGCGAAGTATATATAGTTTTGTTTAGTCACGATAATTCATCAGCTATGTACCCTTCTTGCCCCCAAGCTGTAAATCCTCATTGGTATTACTGCTGTCTGCAATTATTCGGCCCCGTACAAGCATTTAGAAAGGGTCATTTCCTTTACTTCTACTACCACGCTCGTCAGGTCAGCACTGACAGAGTGAAAGCAACTGTTTCTCTGACCCACCAACAGCAATTCATCATCGGGGCTAGGGCTACAACATGAAACAAAATAAACCACGTCATTCAGTTAGTGTTATCTGGTTACCTACCAGCTCATAAATAAGCGTGTGTGTATAAGAGACAGAGAGCAGTGGAAGTCTTTCAAAAACATACACGTATAAAAATCAAACATTCCAGAAGAGTGCAGGATGATTTAGATTAAAACAGAGAACTAGGCTGCACACTGAGCAAGACTCCCCTTGCCCAGTGCCCTAATAAATCACTTTGGCAGGTAGTTGGGAAGCAGCTGCTAATGATAGTTTGACTGAAGAGTACAGGAAATCACCTTTTAACCCAGCCTCCTGTTACTCCCCTCATAGGGAGGCGACAAAAGAATGGAAGTGAATGAAATGCCAAGTGTCAGAACAGTCTGGTAAACATGCAATAGGACGCTGGCTTTACCGCCAAGTTATCGGAGCAAAAGTTGTGAAAAGTTTAATTTTGCAAGGCAGGCTTTAAGCTAGTACGAGCCACCACTCTGTGGATGCTGCTGACAGGATTTAAATTCTACTCATAAAGGAGCTGAAACAAACAAGGTCACAGCACTTTCAAAAAATCTTACTGCTAGCGAAGTAGATAATCTCAACACAGATTTTATCTAGAAATAAATCTCATGTTAGTTGAGGCTAAATGCTAAAATGTGTTCCGAAGAAAACAAATACGAATACCGTGAGCATCCATATTTAACATGCACCCCACTTTTTGCTATGAATTGTTTCAGAAAAATGTAGTACTTATGCAGAATATACACCCCTCGTTATTTAAATTATTTGGCCAGATGTCCTTGCAAGATGTACAGCGCAGTGCAGAAGCCAAGATATGCCGTTCTGAGATATATAGCAGTGAGCCACTGAAAGATCCAGGCGAAGGAAGCTGCACGCAAGGAATCTGTCCTCTTTGAAGAAAAATGGCGATAAAGTATTATCAGATTTTTGAGAGTTGGAGGAAAACTTGCAAGAGTGGGAAAATGAGAGACAACATGGAGGAGTTAAAAGGATCTATTTTATTTCAGGGTCATTTTTAAAAGGCATCAAGCAGTTGGGGGGTGCAAAGATTCTAATGTGTCTTGACATGTCTGTTGGACTGCGTACAAGCTGATTCCGAAGTCAAACTAACCTAGTTTCATATTGAAGCAGCACAAACACTTTTGAACTGGCCTATATTTTCTACTTGCATTCAACATGAGGAACAGTGCCACAGAAAGGTGGTATATCATTTCCTGAGTATTGTAAGACATGAAATATCACAGTTCACTAACGCTTGCATTCCTTACTACTCGGGGGATTAAGGGGTATGGCGAGAAAGCAGGAATGGGGTACTGAAGTTGCATGTTCAGCCATGAATTCATTGAATGGCGGTGCAGGCTCGAAGGGCCGAATGGCCTACTCCTGCACCTATTTTCTATGCTTGCATATATTGTGGATAGAACCAAGTTACCTCCATACAGGATATCTAGCAGAAAGTCACTGCCTGCAGTAACATTTCAATGAGTCACTCAATAATCTGTCTTAATGGACAGATGGATGAGGCCTTGATGCTGGATTGGATCAGGGCCATGTGGATTGTTAGACCTGATGTTCTGCACAATATAAAGCCTTTTGTACTCATCCTGGATTCATCCAGGTGACAGAATCCCGTCTGTCAAGGGCGCATGACAATAAAGCAGAATTCATCTAGCGATGACTCCTGAGAGAATGATGTGCACGTTGCAGTTGCAAGCTATCATGTGACCAAATCGACAAAGGTTACTGGGAATGAAATGGGAGTAGGTGAATGATTGGTGGTGCATACACCTTCACTACTGGAGGGATCTGAACTCGAGAGGCTGGAGGGACCCATTCTATGGGTAGAGAATCTGTGGGCACTATCAAGCCACATACTGCCACAACCTCTACCACTTAGAAGGATAAAGGCCACAGGAAAACTATCACCTCCAAGTCACATACCATCCTGACTTGGAAATATATCGCCGTTCCTTTGTTGCTGGGCCAAATTCCTGCAAACCCCATCCCTAACAGCACTGTGGGAGAACCTTCACCGCAAGGACAGCAGCGGTTCACCACCACCTTGCCAAGGACAATTAGGGATGGGTAATAAATGCTGGCCTGGCCAACGATGCCCACATCACAGGAACATATAAAAAAATATACACTAGGACAATTGTTAGCAATATTGGTGAGGGAACAACATTTCAGCAGTGACTATCCTTCAAAAAGTACTTATTGGCTGTAAAGCCTTTGGGATCTCTTGAGGTTGTGAAAGGCGCTATATAAATGCAAGTCTTTCTTGAGGGAAGAATATATTTGGTATTGCATAACTATTCAAAACAAATTGATTTGATTGACTTAGCATATTTACAAGTCAAAGTTTAAAGATGCCTCGTCATCAGAACATGTTCAGAATAGAGGCTCATGTATCCACAATGACAGAGAAAGCCCACAGCGATATCGCCAACCAACGAACATTAGACTGAAGCGTTTAAACAGTGTGATTCTAGATAACAGCATCGCTCTGAAAAGTTGGATGCTTGAAACTTCAAGTCCATTGTCACACCAAGGAATCCAGTAGACTTGGCACTTCTCAACTCGTCACAAGTTTTAGCCTTGCTTATCAAAACTTTGGTGATAATACAATGTTACAATTCTCAGTCTCAGAAAAGCCATTCAAGAACACCGAATGCTGTGTAGGAAAAAACTACAATGTTGTCAATAGTGTCCTGAACATTTTCATGGAGCAGTTAGTTCACTTAATTTGAATGAAAAATATTAAAACTAATTTAGCAAGTTGATACAAGTGACGAAAGTAGCCAATGTTGGCAAGTAGTTGCTACTTACTGTAAAAACATCATCATCACCGACCTCCACCTCATTCTGAATTGTTGAAGATGATGTGGTTGACCCTGGGAGGGGGGGGGGGAGGGGGTTGTGGGGTGGAGAAAGAAAGTGTGCATTATTAAAAACTGAATCTTCCAAAGAGGTTACAGAATCTTTACTCTCCAAGTAACAAATTTTATTCAAAATATTACAATATATAGTGGTTATGACGCTGGACATAAAAGTTAGAGATTTGATAGTTTAAACTAAATTTGGCCATTTGTGGGCTAGCATCAGAACTAAAATGAAAAGTAAAGCTGCCAGATTGCTCTTAAAACCCAAAATGATTTATTAATGTTCTTCAGGGAAGGGAGCCTGCTATCTGTATCCGGTCTGACCGACACGTGACAAGACGTGTGGTTAACTCTCAATGTCACCAAAAATGACCTTGCAAGCCAGTCAGTCAGTTGTAAAAAGAAAGTTAAAAAATAAAAGAACTGAGACAAACTATTGGCAACAATCCTACAATCTCGGCCAAATGAATCCTGAAATACTCTCCATTTTCTTGGATGAATGCAGCTCCAACAACACTCAAGAAGCTCAACACCATCCAGGACAAAGCAGCCCACTTGATCGGCACCCCATTCACCACCTTAAACATTCACTCCCTCCACCACCGGCGCACCGTGGCTGCAGTGTACACCATCTACAAGATGCACTGCAGCAACTCGCCAAGGCTTCTTCAGCAGCATCTCCCAAACCCACAACCTCTACCACCTAGAAGGACAAGGGCAGCAGGCACATGGAAACACCATCACCTGCAAGTTCCCCTCCAAGTTACACACCATCCCGACTTGGAAATATATCATCGTTCCTTCATCGTTGCTGGGTCAAAATCCTGGAGCTCCCTCCCTAACAGCACTGAGAGTACCTTCACCACAAGGACTGTACATTTCAAAAAGGCGGCTCACCTTCTCTGGGGTAATTAGGGATGGGCAATAAATGCTGACCTTGCCAGCGATGCCCACATCCCGGAAGGAATAAAAATAAATCTGGAGACCAGCTCCCAAGTTGTGAGCGTTATCTCCAGATGAGTCAAGCAACAATGTGACATAGATAGAGCCGAGATCATCAGTCAATATCCCAGGCAAGCAACACCCTGATATTATCTTTCTCAGTCAGATAAATCAGCCAATATCCTGCCCCACCAAGCAGGTCAGACCCACCAGAAGTCAGGCACAGTGGAATACAGTTGGGTAGGAACAGCCCTGGGTACACTCAACATTAACACTGGTCCCATGAAAATCAAACAGGGTCAAGTAAACCACTCCTTGGTCCTCACCTCAACTGAATTATCAGAACTCCTCCACCTTGAACACCACTTGGAGGAAGCACAGAGTTAAGCAAGGGCACAGATTGGACTTTAGATGGGGCACTTCAATGTCCACGATCAATAATGGCTCAGTAGTAGTACTGATTGAAGTAGGACAATACCAAAGGGCATAACTGCCAGATGGTGAAGTAAACTACCACAGGGGAATAACCTACTGACTTTGTCCTCATCAAACTACCTATTACAAATGCACCTGTCCGCGATAGCACGGATATGGATGACCACTGCTCAGTCCTCAAGAAGATCGTCTCGTCTCCACGGTGACGATACTCTGTGTATTGTGGCACTATTACAGTTTTAAGTGGGACAGGTCAAGAACAAATCGAACTGCCCAAAACAAGGCACCACGGACTAACAGCAGAAATGTAAACCAACATCACTAAAAATCTAATTATCTGATCACATTGCTGTTTGTGGGACCTTGGTGTGCTCAAATTATTTAGAGTGAGCTCTGTAGCCCTACACATCCAATCGAAAATGGTGGTGGATAATCAGAAAATTATTGGGAGCAGGAACATAGGAAAATATGGAGGCCATTTAGCCCCAGGCCTACTCCACTATTGCTCATCTGTACCTCAACTCCATTTTCCCGTCTTTGCTCCCGATCCCTTGATATCCTGACCTAACAAAAATCTTATCAATCTCAGTCTTGAAAGCGCCAATTGTTCCAGTCCAAGTGTTTCCTGATTTCGCTCCTGAATGGTCTTGCTCTAATTTTCAGATTCTCTATTCCCCCACCAGAGGAAATAGTTTCTCCATATCGACCCTATTAATATTTTCAACACCTCGATCAGATCATCCCTCAATCTTGGATGTTTATACAACCTGTCCTCAATGTAACCCCCCGCCCCCACACGTCCTGATAAATCTGCGCTGTACCCACTCCAAGGCCAATATATCTTCCTGAGGTTCGGTGCCCAAAACTGAACGCAGCACTCCAGATGGGATTTGACTAAGGCTCTATACAAGTGAAGCATAACTTGCTCCCCATTTTTATACTTAAGCTTGAGATAAATGACTAGGCAGCTCCAAGAATATCCTCAACCATGGCAGTGTCCAGCATGAGTACAAGAGGCAAACCTGAAGTGTTTTGTAAATGTCTTTCAGCCATAAGTACCAAGTGAATGATACTCATCGGCCTCCTCCTAGGTATCCACTATTATTGGATGTTGATGTCTAGTCAATTCAGTTCATTCAATGCAATATGAAGAATTTGCTGAGCGCACTGGGTACAGGGCAGGCTACAAGCCTGAACAATATCCTGGTTGTCATGTTGAAGATCTGTGAACCAAATCTGGATGCCCTAAACTCGGCCAATCTGTTACAATTCAGCTATGACACTGGCACCTACTCCACAATGTAGAAAATTGCCCCGGTATGCCCTATACACAAAAGAAGTGCAAATCCAACCCAGTTAAATTTCAGCCTCCTCTCCATCATCTGCAATGTGACGCAATACTGTAGTGCCATCAAGCAGCAGCTACTCACCAAACCTTGATCACCAACACCTGAAGCACTCTGCCATCTTCAAAACTAGATTCCCAAATGCAGTTGAGGTGCACTCACTTAGCTGTTTCAAAAAGAAGCTGGCTAAGTTTCTGGCAGTTTTTAGTATCTCTTTCATATATGGCATCTATGGACAGGTGACATGTATGAAGGAGATAACAAAGAGAGAGATGTGCTCCTCAAATTTTCTCAACTCCGCCCTCCTGTCCTCAAAGTAGTAACTCGTATGGGATGTGGCTCTATAGGCTCTACCTCAGACAAGTAGTGTTTTTCTGAAATCTGTAAGCCTAGAGATTGATAGCTAAGCAGCATTCATCCACTAAAGGCCATCATAGCTTGGCCTGATACAGTCCTTGCAACTTGTATTTATATAGCGCCTTTAAAGTAGTAAAACCTCACAAGGCGATTCACAGGAGCGATTTATCAAACAATATTTGATACCACGCCACACAAGGAGATATTCCTCGGCTTCTCTATCTCCATTTTTGGGGACAGGCCGTCAACCAAATTTTGGTACAAGCCCACAGCTAGCTTCCTCCCATTCCGCTTTCTGTAAGGACTCTATTCTATTCTCCCAGTTTCTTCGTCTCGTCGCATCTGTTCTGATGATGCAATACCACTATTTCCGATATGTCTTTCTTTTTCCTCAACCAAGGATTCTCCTCCACAGTGGTTGACATGGCCCTCAACCATGTCTGTTCCATTTCCCGCAATTCTGCTCTCACTCTTTCCCCTCCATCCCAGAACGACGATAGGATTTCCCTGGTCATCACCTTCCACCCCACCAGCCTTCACATTCAACGGATCATTCTCCACCATTTACGCCACCTTCAGCACGATGTCACCACCAAACACATCTTTCCATCCCTTCCCCTCCTCTTTCAGTATTCCGAAGGGACCGCTCCCTCCGCGACTCCCTGGTCCACTCTTTCATCACCCCCAACAGTCCCTCTCCTTCCCACGGCACCTTCCCGTGCAAGCGCAGGAGATGCAGCACCTGCCCTTTCACCTCCTCCCTTCTTACCGCCCAGGGCATCGAACACTCCTTCCAGGTGAAACAGCGATTTATTTGTACTACTTTCACTGCTCACTCCTCTACATTGAGATGGAGACCAAACACAAATTGGACAAATGTTTGCTGAACACCTCCAACTTTTTAAAAACAGTTCTGACGAAGGATCATCAACCTGAGACGTTAACTCGGTTTCTCTCTCCACAGATGCTACCTGACCCTGCTGAGTATTTCCAGCATTTTCTAATTTTTTACAAGATATTAGAACAGATAAGCTTGGTTAAAGAGGCAAATTCTAAGCAGCGTCTTAAAAGGAGAAAGGTGGAGTTTTCTGGAGGGAATTCCAGAGCTTAGGGCCTAGGCAGATGAAGGCACAGCCGCCAATGGTGGGGCGATTGTGCTTCAAAAAGGAATCTTCATTGGATAATGCTCACAAGTGAGAACCTAGAGCAATTTTCCTTTTTCAATTTTGAGATATTGACATTAATTGTTCTCACCCAATATGTTGCTATGGCCAAAGCTGGCTACCTTAACATTGGGGACGAAACTGGATTCCTTTATAATCTGTATGGCATATGTACAAGATGTACAGCATTTTTACTAATAGAGTCATCTTGAGGTCAAGTTTCGGCCTGAGTTGCTCCTACTTATTTGGAGCAACTAGTTTAGAATGGAGTATCTTAGAAATTGCAGTTCTAGTGAGTTAGAACAGTTTCATTTTAGAACAGAATTTTTTTCAAAAAAGGGGCATGTCCGGCCACTTACGCCTGTTTTGCAAGTTTAGGCAGCGAAAACTTACTCCAAACTAACTTAGAATGGAGTAAGTGTAGATTTTTGTATGCTCAGAAAAACCTTGCCTACACTTGGAAATCAGGCGTATGGAACGAAAGATGGGGTGGGGGGGGGGGGGGGGGGGAGAGGAGAAGAGAGGGGGGTTTACAAACATTAAACACTTCACTTTTACAAATAAAGAGTCATCATCAATAATAAATGATAAATAAACCAATAAATCAATGCAAATAAATTAAAAAATTAAAAATTAAATAAAAAAAATCACTCAATAAATAATTTTTTTTTTTCTACTCATCTACTGCAGCACCAGGGAAAAGAGGAGGGGGGGGGAAAGAGAGAAGAGATAATGATGGGTGCGGGGGGAAGGGAAGAGAAGATGATAATGGGGGGGGGGGAAAGAGAAGAGAAGAGAAGATGATGGGGAGGGGGGAGGAAGAGAAGAGAAGAAGATTGGGGGGGGGGTAGAAGAGAAGAAGATGGGGGAGGGGTGGGAGGGGAGAGAGAAGAGAAGAAGATGGGGGGGGGGGGGGAGAAAGAGATAAGAGAAGAGAAGACGACGGGGGAATGGGGAGAGAGAAGAGAAAAGAGAGGAAGATAGGGGAGGGGGAAGAGAGAAGAAGAAGCCGGGCCCCGCCGAGGACTTCGGGCAGGGCCCGCACGCAGCCGATTCTGGGCTGCCGCCGACTCTTTGGGTGGGGCCCGCCCCCAGCGTGAGGCCAGGTGGGTGTGCCCCGCCGTCGAGGTAAGATGCGCAGGCCACTCGGGCAGGGATAGGGGCGACGTCCCTTCGGCCTGGGATAGGGTCGTCGCCCCGAAGACAGGACGCCGGCAGATACTGCGCACGCGCACAGCTGCCGGCACTGTTTTTGGCGCAGGGCTGTAGCTCCGCCCCCAGCAGCTCCTGGCCGAGGTGGAATTGGGCCTACAGCTATCGGAGAATTGAGGGGCAAGTTATTGCCGCAATTTTTGTTCGATAAATTAGGCGGGCCTCTCCGATGTGCACCGTTCTAGCGGGCAGCCGAAACTTGACCCCCTTATGTGGTTATTCACCTCCCCAGCAAGTTCGAGAAGACAATGTGCATTGCAAATAATCAGCGAACAGTGGTCCAAGATGACTGATCGACCTTTGCTTATTCTGAACTTGATGGTCTTGTGGTAGTAGAGAAAACAAATCTTTTCAAAGCCCAACAATGAAATGGAAAAAACACCTGAGCAATCCTACTCAAAAGGATGCAGCTTTCCTTCTATCTCTGTCACCTTGATGTAAACTAGTCGTCTCTACCTATTTTCACAACGTCAGGTAAAGTTCAGCTGAACAAAACTAAAGCCTGCTGCGATTTAACATCTTGGGGTGTTCACTCTGTGGGGTTATTGAAACAATCCAGCACTCTTTGGCAAGGCGTAACTTACAAATACTGACCAAATCATTTTGAAATTATGGAGATGACAAGTTGAATATTCATGAATGGGCAGCACTCCCCTGCAGCTAATTTGGTTACACTTACAATCACAAAGGTTGACACAATTAGTATAATCACAGTGACTACACTCCCAAAGTACTTAATTGGCTGTAAAAGGCTTTGAGACGTCCGGTGGTCATGAAAGGCACGATATAAATCCAAGTCTTTCTTTTCTTTCTTTCAACTGAGGTATGGTGGCTGAATGGTGCCATGCGCAGTTATTCAGCACAGTATCAAATCCAAAATTCCTTGTTTTTTTAAATTAAATTACTGTACAAGTTGATCAGATATATATGTACAATTACATGGTTTTCACAAAATGAGGGCAATAATGCAAATAAATGTTAGTAACAAAATTCTTTACTCAAATTTATTTACACGGGAGAAGTGAAATCATGGATCTCCTCCTTGAATGCCTCCCACTGTTCCGACACTGATTTACCCACAAGTAGCTGTTTTCAGTCCACTGGCCAAATCACTCCTTAACTTAGCAAAATTAGCTTTTCCCCAATTCGGGACTTTTATTCCAGGCCTATCCTTGTCCTTATCCATAACCAACTTGAATCTGATTGAATAATGGCCAAACATGTGCCCTTTAAAAAAAAAAGATTGGGAATAACAATTCTAGAGCCTCCTGGATGTCTAGGGACTTACAGGAGAGAATAAAGAAAAAAGGGACGCTTATGTCATATACCAACGGCTAAATATTATAGAATCTTTAGAGGAATATAGAAAGTTAAGAGGCAAAATTAAAAAGGATATTAGGAATGCTAAGAGAGACCACGAAAAATTCTTGGCTAGTAAAATTAAGGAAAACCCTAAGATGTTCTATAAATATATTAAGAGTAAGAGGGTAACTAAAGAAAGGATAGGGCCTATTAGAGACCATGAGGGTAATCTTTGTGTGGAGGCGGAAGATGTTGGTAAGGTTTTTAACGAATACTTTGCAGGAAGGGGGCAATGCAGAAACTGCTATCGAGGAGGAGTGTGATACTCTGGATGAAATAAGTATAGTTAGGGGGGAAGTATTAAGGGGTTTAGCAGCTTTGAAAATAGATAAGTCCCCAGACCCGGATGAAATGCATCACAGGCTGTTGAGCGAAGTAAGAGAGGAAATAGCAGAGGCCTTGACAATCATTTTCCAGTCCTCTTTGGATTTGGGCATGGTGCCGGAGGATTGGAGGACTGCTAATGTAGTACCCTTGTTTAAGAAGGGAGAAAGGGATAGACCGAGTAATTACAGGCCTGTTGGAAAAAATCCTGAAAGACAAGATAAATCTACATTTGGAAAGTAGGGATTAATTAGGGACAGTCAGCACGGATTTGTTAAGGGAAGATAGTGTTTGACTAACCTGATTGAATTTTTTGAGGAGGTAACCAAGAGGGTCGATGAGGGTAGTGTGTACGATGTAGTGTATATGAACTTTAGCAAAGCTTCTGATAAGGTCCCACATGGTAGGGTGGTCAAGAAGGTTAAAGTCCATGGGATCCAAGGCAAAGTGTCAAGTTGGATCCAAAATTGGCTTGGAGGTAGGAAGCAAAGGGTAATGGTTGATGGATGTTTTTGTGACTGAAAGGATATTTCAAGTGGGGTTCCGCAGGGCTCAGTACTGGGTCCCTTGCTTTTTGTGGTATATATCAACGATTTAGATTTGAATATAGGGAGTATGATTAAGAAGTTTGCAAACGACAATAAAATTGGCTGTGTGGTGATAATGAAGAGGAAAGTCATGGGCTGCAGGAGGATATCAATCTACTGGTCAGGTGGGCAGAGCAGTGGTAAATGGAATTTAATTCAGAGAAGTGTGAGTTGATGCACTTTGGGAGGGCTAATAAGGAAAGGGTATAAACATTAAGTGGTAGGCCACTTAATAGTGTAGATGAACAAAGGGACCTTGGAGTGCTTGTCCACAGATCCCTGAAAGTAGCAGGCCAGGTGGATAAGGTGGTTAAGAAGGCATACGGAATGCTTGCCTTTATTGGCCGAGGCATAGAATATAAGAGCAGGGAGGTTATGCTTAAATTGCATAATACTTTGGTTAGGCCACAGCTGGAGTACTGCGTGCAGTTCTGGTCGCAGTATTATAGGAAGGACGTGATTGCACTGGAGAAAGTGCAGAGGAGATTTACTAGGATTCTGCCTGGAATGGAGAATCTTAGTTATGAGGACAGATTGGATAGGCTGGGTTTGTTCTTATTGGAACAGAGGCAGTTGAGAGAAGACCTCATTGAGGTGTACAAAATATTGAGGGGCCTGGACATAGTGGATAGTAAGGGCTTATTTCCATTGGTGGAAGGGTCTATTATGAGGGGGCATAGTTTTAAGGTGGGTGATGGAAGGTTTAAAGGAAATATGAGGGGGGGGGGCTTCTTTACGCAAAGGGTTGTGGGGATCTGGAACTCGTTGCCTGGAAGAGTGGTGGATGCAGAAACCCTCACCACTTTTAAGAAATGGTTGGATGGGCACTGAAAGTGCAGTAACCTAGAGCTGGTAATAGGGATTTGACTGGATGACCTTTCGTTGGACGACGCAGATATAATGGTAAGTACTGCAGGGAATCGAATACGGCCAGGGTGAACTCCTGGACTAGTTTCGATCACCTGGATGGGTTGGAGAGGAATTTTCAAGATGTTTTTCTCCATAAATTGGCCTGGGTTTTTAAATCTCCCAGGAGATCACATGGCTCTGGTTGGGATGGAGTGTCGCAGTTGTGTGAGGTGGACTGGTTGGGCTGGGTGCTCTTTGCCTTTCCGACATTGTTCATAGGCTTATATGTAACCTTCAGGGCTGTTGACCAAGGACCGTGCGGCTCTTTGTCGGCCGGCGCAGACACGATGGGCCAAAATGGCCTCCTTCTGAGCCGTAAATTTCTATGGTCTGATCAGTTATGAAACAAAAACTATTCCAAGATAAGTGGTCTGCCAATACACGTGCCTTTCATTATGTTTTGAACCAGATTATCCGTTTGTGTAAAATGAGATTGTGCACTTGCTATCTATATTAAGCACATTCATAATTATGTTCTGCAGCAGTAATAAAAAGTTGAACACAAATATACAAGCGGTACCTTCTGTAAGATCCTCAATTGCTTTCCTCACTCCTCGATCAAACGCTCGTGCATCAGCAGGGCTTTGAAATGTAAGTCCAAACTTCCTGCTGTCAACCATCCAATGGTGAAATGTAGGCGTTGCTTTAGTATATACCAGGTCTTTCTTCAAGAAACATTCCAATACAACCTAGTGAGAGAAAAAAACGCTCACATTAAAAAGGGGTGGCCATGAGTAGTCACAGTGCTAACTTCAAGGTGCCGATTGCACAGAAAACACCCCAAAAATTCAGTTTTAAATTTTTTTGGCCCGTTTTGACAACCTAAATGCTAAATTGTGATTTAAAGTAGTCCTCTTAAACAATGGGGCTGTCAGTACCTCCATATAGCTTGCTGCTGGTTCCAGCAATTCATGTCAGGGAAGTATAACAGGTTAGTCAAGGTCATAAGTAAAATTAAAATGTTATAGCAAGTGTACTACTTTCATACCTGCCAGCTTCTAAGCTTTGTACAGATTAAACAACTTCAAATGAAATACTGTGAGGCAAGGAATCACAAAAAAATGCTTACTATAAATACACTACCATGCACAGCCATGAAGACCGTCTTTCAATGCAAGATTTAATTTGGCCATTCAACCATCGATAAGAGGTCTCACGCCAATATCCCCCCCAACCCAATAAAGCCGAGGTAGTCTGGGTTCCATTACTCTTTGATTCATCACATCGATAGGATTACCACTTCTTAAGGAAACGGTTTCATAAAGTTAGAACCATATAATTTTGCAGTAGTTCATTAAATGGCACCAGGAAGCATCAGTTATAAACTAGCAAGTCAACTAACTTAGAAACATAGAAAATAGGTGCAGGAGCAGGCCATTCAATATCACGGCTGATCATTCAACCTCAGTACCCCACCCTTCTCTCCATACCCCCCCCAATAAGGGCCACATCTAATTCCCTTTTGAATATGTCCAACGAACTGGACTCAACAACTTTCTGTGGCAGAGAATTCCACAGGTTCACAACTCTGGGTGAAAAAGTTTCTCCTCATCTCAGTCCTATATGGCTTACCCCTTATCCTTAGACTGTGTCCCCTGGTTCTGGACTTCCCCAACATCAGGAACATTCTTCCTGCATCTAACCTGTCCAGTCCCTTCAGAATTTTCTATGAGATCCCCCTCTCATTCTTCTAAATTCCAGTGAGTATAAGCCTAGCCGATCCAGTCTTTCCTTATATGTCAGTCCTGCCATCCCGGGAATCAGTCTGGTGAACCTTCGCTGCACTCCCTCAACAGCAAGCACGTCGTTCCTCAGATTACGAGACCAAAACTGCACACAATACTCAAGGTATGGTCTCACCAAGGCCCTGTACAACTGCAGCAAGACCTCCCTGCTCCTATACTCAAATCCCCTCGCTATGAAGGCCAGCATGCCATTTGCTTTCTTTACTGCCTGCTGTGTACCTGCATGCCTACCTTCAATGACTGATGTACCATGACACCCAGGTCTCGTTGCACCTCCCCTTTTACTAATCTGTCATCATTCAGATAATAATCTGCCTTCCTGTCTTTTCCACCAAAGCAGATAACCTCACATTTATCCACATTATACTGCATCTGCCATGCATTTGCCCATTCACCTAACCTGTCCAAATCCCCCTGCAGTTTCTTAGCATCCTCCTCGTGCCCATCTGCAGTAGAAGTATCAAATCCTTTAATTGTCAGGAGTGGATGATGAAAGGTAGCAACTACCAATAGCTGCCATGTCAGATCCAACATGTACAAACAGTACAGTTTATAGTGGGACATATCTGCACCCTTTACAGGTCTCACTTATGATGTAATAGACATTGAAGTAAACCCAGGAACCTTAACTTGAGCCAAGCGCAAGTATGAAATCGACGCAGTCCCGACCTGCAAGACCATCAGCAGGCCGGAGCCATTAAAGGGAGCAACGTGCAGCGGCATGCTACTGCAGGGAGCAGTGCGTGCTGCCGATGGAGGTTGACGGCCGATTGCAGTGCGGGCAGGTACTGCAGGAGCGACGAGGTCAGGTGAAGGAGCTGCAAGAGTTCGTAGAGGGATGTGATCGGGGCCCAGGAGAGGCGCGGGTTCGGGGCCCAGGGGCTGCACAGTCCAGCCCTCACTGCGATATGTGTGCGCATTAGGTCCGTGCAGCAGAGCTGGTCTCCAGTCGTCTTGGTTAACCTTGCCACTGGACCAAGACCTAGCTCGGTCAAGCCCATGTGGTGGCTGGTGTGCAACGGCCACCACACGTTAAAAAAATCCACGCACAGGCATCTTCCACCCTTCAAGATGTAGTTCGGGATCTGGAACATTAGGTCCTTCATTGTGAACTCATCCCTTTTTGGCGTGGAAGCAAGTCATCCTTGTTTCGAGGGACTGCCTATGATGATGATTATGTTGCAATCTGTATCTGCAATGCTCGATTATCACAGCTCTGTACTTGCAGTTCCTTGCAAATAGGCTATCAAACAGGACCCTTGCCATTATCCTGCTGAATACAGTGGATGTGCAAGACGCAAATATGACAGGTTATCCCATCAGATAAACTCCATGTGCTCTGCTCAATGTCTCCATTTTAGCAAAGGGGAAATAGAGCGACATGATAGGGGTTTAAGAAGCAAAATGATTCAATGTAGAAATATTGTAATTTAACATATTTGGTAGCTTTAAACAGATTGCTGCTCCTAAACTCAACTGGAGCTTACACTTCATTCAATGGCTACATATTTCGCATGCAATGAAACAATGCATTCAAGGGGAAGCTAGATAAACACATGAGAGAGAAAGGAATAGAAGGATATGCTGATGGGGTGAAATTAAGCAAGGTGAGAGGAGGCTCATCTGGAACATAAACATGGTATGGACCAGTGGGGCAAATGGTCTGTGTGTGTTGTGTTCTGTACAATTCTATGAAATGCAGATACTACAAAATCATCAAGTTCTTTGTTTTATTAGATTGCCAGAGTTCTTTTGATTATGGGTGACACGGGTGCAAGCCCAGTAACATAACGACTACATTACCATATCCATGTGCACAGTAACTCAATTACATGAATACCATTCTGCAATCACATTAATACCATTTGTTCACATCACTACTCTATTACATAGGATTAAAAATAGCTTTTATATTGTTACCAAGAGCCAAACAAAATTTTTTATTTTGCATGGAAGTAAGCTTTGGCTTACTGTTGGCTTCAGAAACATTTTGGGGCAGGGGAGCAGCTCATTAACTGAGTTTTTTCAGCTCTCCCTAAAGATACAGACAAATAATGGTTAAATGATGCTTAAATGGGTACCGCTAATCCTAATGATTGCCCGACATTCCATTTCAATTAATGAAGCGCTGAAGATCCATCATATGCTTCGGACTTGTGTAATAAATGTCAATGGATACACATAAGAAACATAACATAATCGGAGTAGGAGTAGGCCATTTGGCCCCTCGAGTCTGCTCCGCCATTTAATAAGATCATGGCTGATCTGATCATGGACTCAGATCGACTTCCCTGCCCGCTCCCCATAACTCTTTATTCCCTTATCGCTCAAAATCTATCAGTTTCTCCAAGTCTTATTATGGAAACAACCATGTTTGTTCTGGAGTTGGATGCAATTCTCCATCATTTCCTTTAGCTTTGAGTTGGTTATCCCAGTGGAGGTCCTACAAGATATTTGGACCCTGAATTGGCAGATTTGTGGTCCTGATTTTCTGTAAATATGAATACATGACTAAGATGGCCAGATGTGGGTTTTTCTTTGCTTGTTTTATTTAAACTGCACGCCTCATAATAAAGTTGAGTGGCATAAACACAAACAGCAAGACATAAAATGCCATTCCTTCACTTCTGTTGGGTCAATGTCCTTGAACTCCTGACCCAACACCATTATGGGGGCAGCACCACACGGACACCATTTTAAGGACAAGTGCCACCACCACCTTCGCAGGGCAACCAGGGATGGACAGCAAGCGCGACCAACCTGCGTGGCTATTAAGGCAACTGATAAAAGTATTGCATCAGGTGCATGTCAAATGCTGATTGCAGCAACTTATACCAGTTTATAAAGAGGGGCAAAAATCTTGTGCCCAAGTCAAACCAACACGGTTGCATGTTGAGAATATTCAAGGCGGAGATTGATGAATTTTTAGTCTCTAGGGGAATCAAAGGATTTGGGGATCGGATGGGAAAGTGGAGCTGAGGTCTCTAGGGGAATCAAGGGATTTTGGGAACGGATGGGAAAGTGGAGTTGCGGTCTCTAGGGGAATCAAGGGATTTGGGGATTGGATGGGAAAGTTGAGTTGAGGTCGAAGATCAGCCATGATCTTACTGAATGGCGGAGCAGGCTCGAGGGGCCGTATGGCCTACTCCTGCTCCTCTTTCTTATGTTCTTATTAAGTATTAAAATGGTCAAATTAAATGCCTTCCCGGACTTAAAAATGTTCACTTTGATGACAACAAGCCTGAAAATGATTTATTTATTTAGTTTGCTTACAAAAACTGCTCGACTTACCAGTTTGTCTTTAAGTCGTTCACCGTGAATGAGAAAGTCACTTCTCCCAGTGCCCTCTGGTTGAATGACCTTACAGACACCAACTCGACTGAGACCACCTCCTTCTTGTGGTAACCATCCCGAGTCATCTCTGGTCATAACCACAGCTTTGACACGTACAATGTAGCTGTCACTGCAAAGGGAAACCAGAGTTGGTAAAGGTTATGTTGCCAATTGCTGTGTTCCATTTGACCCAAAGCACCCAAAACTCTACATAAATATTGAAACTTGTGGCTGAAACGTCAGCCTTTACAAGTGGATCATACATCAGGTTTCACATAATAATTCTAAGATCGCTCTTAAAAGAGGACACTAAAGAACAAATATATATTCAAACACCAGGCATACGTGCCCCCCCCCCCAAAAAAAAATGTAAAAAAGGAAAATGATCCCCAACTTAACAGTCCATCTCAAAAACACATTTTGGTTGATTGGTGCTAGTTATGAAAAAAAAGCAAACTGCACCAAGTAAAACTGGCTAGGTAACAAATTAAAGTTTGAAAAAAGTAACGGAAGAAGTTTATTTAAAAATGTACAACATTCACCAATGCTTGTTTGTTTTGTACAACAACGTAATAAACCAAAAATATATATTTTTTAATTTTCTATGATCACACTGAAAATGCTCAAAGAATGGACTTGCATTTATTTATATAGTATCTTTCACAACCAATGGACCACCCAAAGTGCTTCACAGCCAATGAAAAACTTCTGAAGTGTAGTGACCGTCGGGAAATGCGGCAGGAAATGTGCCCACAGAAAGATCCCACAATCTGCAAGGAGATAATGACCAGATAATGTGTTTTGGGCATGTCGGTTGTGTGCAAAAATGTTGGCCAGAACATGGGGATAACGCCTCTGCTCTGCTCTGCTGCATCCACCCAAAGGGGCAGACGCACTCCAAAACTACAGCACATCCCCAGTACTGCACTGAAGTATTAGCCTAGATTGTGTTTTTCTGGAGTGGGGTTTTAACACACAACCTTCTTAGGAGGTGAAAGTGCTACCCCACTGAGCCCAGCCTGACCAATGTACTTCAGTATTATTTCATCTTGTGAACGAAAAGGCATGAAAAGAAAAATACAATTTGTTGAAGAATCTGAACAAAACTGTCTTTCTAAAGTATATAAAAGAGAGAGGTTATATAATATATATACATACATCATAGGCAGTCCCTCGAAGCGAGTATGACTTGCTTCCACACCAAAAAAGGATGAGTTCACAGGTGTTTCAATGAAGGACCAAATATTCCAGGTCCTGAATGCTCTGCTGCATGCACCTAGTGCGCACACATATCGCAGTTTGGGCTGGCCCGTGCTGCCCCTAATATGTATACACACACACACACAGTGGCTGCCGAGATAGTGGATGCACTGGTTGTAATCTACCAAAATTCCCTGGATTCTGGGGCGGTCCCAGCGGATTGGAAAACCGCAAATGTAACGCCCTTATTTAAAAAAAGGAGGCAGACAAAAAGCAGGAAACTATAGATCAGTTAGCC
This sequence comes from Pristiophorus japonicus, assembly GCF_044704955.1. NCBI lineage: Eukaryota > Metazoa > Chordata > Chondrichthyes > Pristiophoridae > Pristiophorus > Pristiophorus japonicus. Next base: position 120,288,861 of record NC_091985.1, read on the forward strand.
GAACATCAGTCATTGTGAAAATGCTGGATTCCATTATTAAGGAAGCAGAAGCAGGACATTTGGAAAGCATAATTCAATCAAATAGAGTCAGTATGGTTTTATGAAAGGGAAATTTGCTGGAGTTCTTTGAGGATGTAACGAGCAGGGTGGATAAGAGGGAACCAGTGGATGTGGTGTATTTGGATTTCCAGAAGGCATTTGATAAAAGGTTACTGCACAAGATAAAAGTTCACGGGGTTGGGGGCAATCTATTAGCATGGATAGAGGATTGGCTAACTAACAGAGAACAGAGAATCAGGATAAATGGGTCATTTTCTGGTTGGAAAACAGTAACTAGTGGGGAGCCATAGAGATTGGTGTTAGGGCCTCAACTATTTACAATTTATATGAATTACTTGGATGAAGGGACGGAGTGTAATGTAGCCATGTTTGCTGATGATAAAAAGATGGATGGGAAAACAAACTGTGAGGAGGACATAAAAAATCTGCAAAGGGATATGGACAGGCTAAGTGAGCGGGTAAAAATTTGGCAGATGGAGTATAATGTGGGAAAATGTGAGGTTATCCACTTAGGCAGAAAAAATAGAAAAGCAAATTATAATTTAAATGGAGAAAAATTGCCAAGTGTTGCAGTACAGAGGAATCTGGGGGTCCTTGTGCATGAAACACAAAAAGTTAGTGTGCAGGTACAGCAAGTAATCAGGAAGGCAAATGGAATGTTGGCCTTTATTGCAAGGAGGATAGAGTATAAAAGCAGAGAAGTCCTGCTACAACTGTACAGGATATTGATGAGGCCACACCTGTAGTACTGCGTGCAGATTTGATCTCCGTATTTAAGGAAGGATATACTTGCATCGGAGGCTGTTCAGAGAAGATTCACTAGGTTGATTCCGGAGATGAGGGGGTTGACTTATGAAGATAGGTTGAGTAGGTTGGGACTATACTCATTGGAGTTCAGAAGAATGAGAGGTGATCTTATCGAAACATACAAGTTAATGAGGTGGTTCAACAAGGTGGATGCAGAGAGGATATTTCCACTCATAGGGGAAACTAAAACTAGGGGACATAGTCTCAGAATAAGGGGCAGCCCATTTAAAACTGAAATGAGGAAGAATTTCTTCTCTCAAGAGGGTTGTAAATCTATGGAATTCTCTGTCCCAGAGAGCTGTGGAGGCTGGTTCATTGAATATATTTAAGGTGGAGAGAGACAGATTTTTGAGTGATAAGGGAATAAAGCGTTACGGGGAGCTGGCAGGGAAGTGGAGCTGAGTCCATGATCAGATCAGCCATGATCTTATTAAATGGTGGAGCAGGACGGAGGGACCAAATGGCCTACTCCTGCTTCTATTTCTTATGTAGAAGAGATTAAGAGATGCAGATTGAGAGAGAGATTGGGAGATGCAGATTGAGAGAGAGGTTGAGAGATGCAGAGAGAGAGAGAGAGAGAGAGAGAGAGAGGGAGAGAGGGAGTGTTGCTAGCATACACCCATTTCTCATATCTCAGGAGCCTTTCAACAAGAGCAGGCTTTGACGACGAGATCCAACACCGCCTCCAGTGCGCCAGTGCTGCCTTCGGCCGCCTGAGGAAAAGAGTGTTTGAAGATCAGGCCCTCAAAACTGTCACCAAGCTCATGGTCTACAGTGCAGTAGTAATACCTGCCCTCCTGTATGGCTCAGAGACATGGGCCATGTACAGCAGACACCTCAAGTTGCTGGAGAAATATCACCAACGATGTCTCCGCAAGATCTTACAAATCCCCTGGGAGGACAGGCGCACCAACATCAGCGTCCTCATCCAGGCCAACATCCCCAGCATTGAAGCACTGACCACACTTGATCAGCTCCGCTGGGCAGGCCACATAGTTCGCATGCCAGACACGAGACTACCAAAGCAAGTGCTCTACTCGCAGCCCCTTCACAGCAAACGAGCCAAAGGTGCCCTCAAAGCCTCCCTGATAAAGTGCAACATCCCCACTAACACCTGGGAGTCCCTGGCCCAAGAACGCCCTAAGTGGAGGAAGTGCATCCAAGAGGGCGCTGAGCACCTCGAGTCTCAACGCCGAGAACATGCAGAAATCAAGCGCAGGCAGTGGAAAGAGCGTGCGGCAAACCTGTCCCACCCACCCCTTCCCTCAATGACTATCTGTCCCACCTGTGACAGAGTCTGTGACTCTCGTATTTGGACTGTTCAGCCATCAAAGAACTCACTTCAGGAATGGAAGCAAGTCTTCTGCCTATGATGACGACATCCATTTGTACCAGACATTACACTTAATAGAAGCAAAGGAATAGAATTCCACTGGCCTGGAGCCTGAAACTCATTGACTACACCTTACGTTTACTTATCAATTAGACTTTGTGGCACTTAGAGGAAACCAGCTCTACCTTAGATGCAGAGTACAATATGCATTGCATGGTATAATACTTCTGTCTGTAGGGCATCCTTCAACACATTTTGCACAATGCCATGGGAGATGGGCAATACATTTGTAATGTGCAAAAGGTGGTGGGGAAACACTTTACGTGGTACTTTCCAGCTTTGTTGCCAAAATGCCAAACTCTGCCCGTTTGAAGATTTCAATCACGAGTTCTCACTGGACGTGCATCAGCAATTCTTGCAATGCGCACGTCAACTTTATATTACATCATATGGCTATTTGCAAGTGATGCAAGTTCAAGCCATCTCAATTATTCTCTTTAAAAGGCCAAGAGTCCATCAGCAGTACTTGTAGATAGGAAGTCAGTGGTAAAATAAAATATGAGCGAGGTGAACAATCTGCACCACCCACTGTTTAGAGATAAACAATAATACAATATCTGCTCCCATTGCAGCAATCCAGAAGTGTAGTTTAAACCATAATACCAAAGGTTCATTGCACAAACATAGCTATCAATATTTGAGGCAGGTATAAAGTTTGAAATCTCCACCCTTTGCAAAGATTACAATGATTTATACAGGGACGTACATGGGGTCTGGTACTACAGATACAGTAAAGGTCTTGTTTTCAATGGCTTTATTGCCTGCCACTAGTACTTTACAGAAATGAAAATAAAATTACATATATCTTTGAAAAAATACTGTGCTGCCCAAGAGACAGAAAAAACCCTGAAATAATTGACCCAAAATTAAGTGTACTACTACATCAAATTTCACTTCTGTCTGTTGCAATTGCGAATTGAGCCTTTTGCAAATAATAAACTGTAATGCACTACTCAAGTGCAATATCCTCTAAATTGCTGATCATTCTCCTCCACAGAGTACTGGTTATTTTTCCCAACTGTTCTTTGGATGGTGGTGGTGAGTGACTAGATCAAACTTCATTGGTTTGTAAAGCGCTTTGGGACATCCGGCGGTTGTGAAAGGCACTATATAAATGCAAGTCTTTTAGGTTTCAAAAAGTAAAATAGTCCTTATCCATCGGTGTTTATCTTTGCAAAAAATTGTTTCAAAATCTGTCTTGGAAACCTGCTGGTAAAGGCACTGCTCGATGTGTTAGTCATACAAAGTATAAGATCCGAAGTTCAATAGTCAAGTCTGTGTTGAGCTCGCTGATCTCAGCAGAGACGATACCAATGACAAATCGACCTTTAAACTGGGAGAAAGGAAGAGAGATCGAGAGAGAGGTATCCAGTGAGCACTGCTGGAAGTGCAGTGTGCGTGAGCATCAGGTGGAGGAGGCTGTGCTCAGCGGTCATAACCCTTGCCGACTCTAGGTTCACGCACGAACAGCGGTAATTTAGGCAAGATAATAAAGGGTGGGGGTGGGTGGGCAGGATCCATAAACTGTATCGCAACATGGGCTGGGCCTTCAGGAGAGGAGGGAAGGCAGCTGGAATATATATATTTTTTTAAATGATATAAAAGAATAGAAAAGAAATCCATCGACACAATAATGAAAGTTCAATTCATGTGTCAGCTGTGGCTCAGTAGGTAGCACTCTCTCGCCGCTGATTCAGAAGGTTGTGTTCAAGTCCCACTCCAGAGACTGGAGCACAAAAATCTAGGCCCACATTCCAGTGCTGCACTGTCAGAGGTGCAGTCTTTTGGATGAGATGTTAAACTGGGGCCGGTCTGTTTTCTCAGGTAGACATAAACGATCCCATGGCATTATTTTGAAGAGTAGGAGAGTTCTCCCCACTGTCCTGGCCAATATTTATCCCTCAATTAACATTACCAATAGATTAGTCCATCATTATCACATTACTGTTTATGGGAGCTTGCTGTGTGCAATTAGCTGCTGCGTTTCCTACATTACAACAGTGACTACACTTCAAAAGTACATCATTGGCTGTAAAGCATTTTGGGAAGTCCTGAGGTCGTGAAAGGCGTGATATAAATGCAAGTCTTCATTAAAACTGTATGCGCTTTTCTCTCAACTATTCATACTACCCTTAAATTCCTTTGCCTCGTCTATTATTTTTCTCCTTTATATGTTGAGGTCCCGTCTGCAAGTTATATTTCGTCAGACTTTGGTCATAGCTGTTGCTGATTTGAATGGCCTTCCTATAATGACCGAGGACAGCATATTTGGTGCAAAAGCAAAAATATTTACAATGTGCAAACTAACATTCTGCCAACAATAAAGTCGAATGTGCTACTCCCACACGGAAATCAGCATCAACATCGTATCTGTCGCTGAGGAGAAAACGGACATGGACGAGACTGCCTGATAGGTACTACACAAAGGCCAGGGAAGGGAAATGTGTGTGATGGATTGATTAACACACCCTTGCCAAGAGACAGATGCCAAAAAGGAAAGTTGTCTTCCTCCCAGTCACCCATGCATTCACTGGTTTAGGAAGCAGCCACATCATGTGGAGCATGTCTATTTTACAAGGTCAGTAATAACTAAATATCTTAAAAACAGTCAAATAATCTGCAAACTTTACCATAGCCAGGAAAAAAAGTCCCCATAATAGATAGTTCATTAAAATCAAGAATAGACATCCAGATTACAAATATTAATACAGGAATATGACTCCATTTAAACTATTTTAAAAATTAATATTGGTGTAACAAAGACCAAGTCAGAGTTAAACTGCAACAGCTGTTCTATTTGATTTATTCTCTTTTGGGCGACGGCAATTAAAATTCATAAAACAAGAGTATGAATGTTTCCACATGGACAGAAGTGGTTGGAGGATAGGGGGAAGAGAATGTTTCTTAGACGAATAAGATGTTGTAGGAATCTATATTGGGGCTGCTCTTACTTAGTATGCAGATTTTCTGGGACAAGGAAATGTGGTTAGAAAATCAAAACAAAAGATTGGACAGACAACAACTTGCATTTATATAGCACCTTTAATGTGGTAAAATGTTCTTAGGCACTTCACAGGAGCAATTATCAAACAATTATCAATCAAGACAAATTGTGACCTATTCAGGTTTAGACATTACTATTTCTAAAAAATTAATAGAATACCTGTCATGGCACAAATGTGCAAAGACCAACATAGTCCGGATAATAGCAAACTAGCACTGCTGAAAACTGAAGTTATACGAATTCTGAGAAGTAAGTTACTCGAAGCTGAAAATTAGCCTCCACATAATTTCATGTCAGCAGCTACCTTCATGCAACCAATTGCTCATTAGACACACATTTTACTGTGCATGGGGATTATATTTTATTTTAAAGTTTTAGAAAAGGCTAAAAAAGGAGAGTAACCATTTTAATTCAACCACTGTCATTTTTTTTTTTTTAAAAAGAGGGGCTTTATAATTGTAGGATTTTAATTTTAGAATTCTCATCCTTGCTTTCAAATCCCTCCATGGCCTTACACCTCCCTATCTCAGTAATCTCCTCCAGCCCCACAACCACCCCGCCTCCCGCGAGATGTTTGCGCTGTCTAATTCTGGTCTCTTGAGCATCCGTGATTACAATCACTCTGCCATTGACAGTCTTGCATTCAGCTGCAAGTTGTGGTTGGATAACAAGCATCAAGATAAGCAAATAGAAGTCCATTTTAGGCTGGACAAGCTTAATGTTTTACACAAGACATGCTTTTTAATAGCTATTTTAACCTGTTGCTTCTAGCTACTTATTTAACATTTTCTTCAACTGCACTACATTTTGTTTGGTTAATTATTGTACTCAAGAAGGGGAATCAAGGGTTATGGGGAACAGGCAGGAAAGTGGAGTTTTGGCCAAGATCAGTTCAGCCATGATCTTATTGAATGGTGGAGGCGGCTTGAGGGGCAATACGGCCTACTCCTGCTCCTATTTCTTATGATCTTATAAGTATTAACTACCAAAGTTAAAATTAAATATGTATTGTACACAATGTACCAGGGGGCAGGCTATCTTAGATCTGGTCCTGTGTAATGAGACAGGATTAATAAACAATCTCCTAGTAAAGGATCCCCTTGGAATGAGTGATCATAGCATGGTTGAATTTCAAATTCAGATGGAGGGCGAGAAAGTTGGATCTCAAACCAGCATACTAAGTTTAAATAAAGGAGACTACAAAGGTATGAGGGCAGAGTTGGCTAAAGTGGAGTGGGAAAATAGATTCAAGTGTAGGACAGTTGATGAACAGTGGCACACAGTTAAGGAGATATTTCAAAACTCTCAAGAAAAATATATTCCAATGAAGAGGAAAGGGTGTAAAAGAAAAAATAGCCATCTGTGGCTAACTAAATAAATAACGGATGGTATCCAATTAAAAACAAGGGCATACAAAGTGGCCAAAACTAGTGGGGGGATAGAAGATTGGGAAGCTTAACAGTCAGCAAAGAATGACTAAAAAAATGATTAAGAAAAGGAAGATAGACTATGAAAGTAAACTAGCACAAAATATAAAAACATATGCAAGAGTTTCTATAGGTACATAAAAAGGAAGAGTGGCTAAAGTAAATGTTGGTCCCTTAGAGGACGAGACCTAGAAACTAGTAATGGGGAACATGGAGATGGCAGAAACTCTGAACAAATATTTTGTATCAGTGTTTACGGTAGAGCACATTAAAAATATCCCAACAGTGGATAGTCAAGGGGCTACAAGGTGGGGGGGGGGGGGGGGAACTTAACACAATCACTAAGGAGGTGGTACTCAGTAAGATAATGGAACTAAATGCAGATAAATCCCTTGGACTGATGGCTTGCATCCTAGGGTCTTAAGAAAAGTAGCGGCAGGGATTGTGGATGCATTGGTTGTAATTTACCAAAATTCTCTTCATTCTGGGGAGGTCCCAGCAGATTGGAAAACTGCAAATGTAACACCCCTATTTAAAAAAGGAGGTAGACAAAAAGCAGGAAACTACTATAGACCAGTTAGCCTAACATCTGTGGTTGGGAAAATGTTGGAGTCCATTATTAAAGAAGCAGTAGCAGGACATTTGGAAACACATAAATCAGTCAGGCAGAGTCAGCATGGTTTTATGAAGGGGAAGTCACATTTGACAAATTTGCTGGAATTCTTTGAGGATGTAACGAACAAGTTGGATAAAGGGGAACCAGTGGACAAGGTGTATTTGGACTTCCAGAAGGCATTTGACAAGGTGCCACATAAAAAAGTTATTGCACAAGATAAAAGTTCACGGGGTTGGGGGTAACATATTGGCATGGATATAGGATTGGCTAACAACAGAAAACAGAGCGCGGGGATAAATGGTTCATTCTCGGGTTGGCAATCAGTAACTAGTGGGGTGCCGCAGGGATCAGTGCTGGGTCCAAGCTATCGACTGGAGGGTAGCTAATGTAACACCACTTTAAAAAAAAAAGGGAGGGAGAGAGAAAACGGGTAATTATAGACCAGTTAGCCTGACATCAGTAGTGGGGAAAATGTTGAAATCAATTATTAAGGATGAAACAGCAGCGCATTTGGAAAGCAGTGACAGGACCGGTTCAAGTCAGCATGGATTTATGAAAGGGAAATCATGCTTGCCAAATTTTCTGGAATTTTTTGAGGATGTAACTAGTAGAGTGGACAAGGGAGAACCAGTGGATGTGGTGTATTTGGACTTTCAAAAGGCTTTTGACATGGTCCCGCACAAGAGATTGTTGTGCAAAATCAAAGCACACGGTATTGGGGGTAATGTACTGATGTGGATAGAGAACTGGTTGGCAGACAGGAAGCAGAGAGTCTGGATAAACGGGTCCTTTTCAGAATGGCAGACAGTGACTAGTGGAGTGCCGCAGGGCTCAGTGCTGGGACCCCAGCTCTTTACAATATACATTAATGATTTAGATGAAGGAATTGAGTGTAATATCTCCAAGTTTGCAGATGACACTAAACTGGGTGGCAGTGTGAGCTGTGAGGAGACGCAAAGAGGCTGCAGGGTGACTTGGACAGGTTAGGTGAGTGGGCAAATGCATGGCAGATGCAGTATATTGTGGACAAATGCGAGGTTATCCACTTTGGGGGCAAAAACACGAAGGCGGAATATTATCTGAATGGCCGCAGATTAAGAAAAGGGGAGGTGCAACGAGACCTGGATGTCATGGTTCATCAATCATTGAAAGTTGGCATGCAGGTACAGCAGGTGGTGAAGAAGGCAAATGGTATGTTGGCCTTCATAGCTAGGGGTTTTGAGTATAGGCACGGGGAGGTCTTACTGCAGTTATACAGGGCCTTGGTGAGGCCTCACCTGGAATAGTGTGTTCAGTTTTGGTCTCCTAATCTGAGGAAGGACGTTCTTGCTATTGAGGGAATGCAGCGAAGGTTCACCAGACTGATTCCCGGGATGGCTGGACTGACATGAGGTGAGACTGGATCAACTGGGCCTTTATACACTGGAGTTTAGAAGGATGAGAGGGGATCTCATAGAAACATAAAAGATTCTGACGGGACTTGACAAGTTAGATGCGGGAAGAATGTTCCCGATGTTGAGGAAGTCCAGAATCAGGAGACACAGTCTTAGGATAAGGGGTAGGCCATTTAGGACTGAGATGAGGAGAAACTTCTTCACTCAGAGAGTTGTTAACCTGTGGAATTCCCTGCCGCAGAGATTTGTTGATGCCAGTTCATTGGCTATATTCAAGAGGGAGTTAGAAATAGCCCTTAAGGCTAAGGGGATCAAGGGGTACGGAGAGAAAGCAGGGAAGAGGTACTGAGGGAATGTTCAGCCATGATCTTATAGAATGGTGGTGCAGGCTCGAAGGGCCGAATGGCCTACTCCTGCACCTATTTTCTATGTTTCTATGTGTAACACAGCCAAGTTTGCTGACGATACAAAGGTGGGAGAAGGACACAAAAAACTTGCAAAAGGACATAGGCAGGCTAAGTGTGCGCAAAAATTTGGCAGATGGAGTATAATGTTGGAAAGTGTGAGGTTCTGCACTTTGGCAGAAAAAAAAAAATCGAAGAGCAAGTTATTATTTAAATGGAGAAAAATTGTATAGTGCTGCAGTACAACGAGGCCTGGTGCATGAAACACAAAAGGTTAGTATGCAGGTACAGCAAGTGATCAGGAAGGCCAATGGAATCTTGGCCTTTATTGCAAAGGGGATGGAGTATAAAAGCAGGGAAGTCTTGCTACAGTTGTACAGGGTATTGGTGAGGCCACACCTGGAATACTGTGTGCAGTTTTGGTTTCCATATTTAAGAAAGGATATACTTGCCTTGGAGGCAGTTCAGAGAAGGTTCACTAGGTTGATTCCGCAGATGCGGCCGGGGGGGGGGGGGGGGTTGACTTATGAGGAAAGGTTGAGTAAGTTGGGCCTCTACTCTTTGGAATTTAGAAGAATGAGGGGTGATCTTATCGAAACGTCTAAGATTATGAAGGGGCTTGACAAGGTGGATGCAGAGAGGATGTTTCCACTGATAGGGGAGACTAGAACTAGGGGGCATGATCTTACAACAAGGTGCCGCCCATTTAAAACAGATGAGGAGGAATTTCTTCTCTGAGGGTTGTAAATCTGTGGAATTCGCTGCCTCAGAGAGCTGTGGAAGCTGGGCTATTGAATAAATTTAAGATACAGATAGACAGTTTCTGAACTGATAAGGGATTAAGGAGTTATGGGGAGCGGGCAGGGAAGTGGATCTGAACCCATGGCGGAGCAGGCTCGAGGGGCCGTATGACCTACTCCTGCTCCTTTTTCTTATGTTCTTATGCAATCATTTCAAATAATAAAATATTTTCATTTGCTTCACTGCAGTAAAATGTTCTGTAATAAACTGCCGAGATTCAGATGTCATCGACTAGGAAAGCTAGTGGTTTGTGATCCCTCAAGCCAGTGTGGATTATTAGCTGTAATTCATTGCCAACTAGTAGAGTCTTTATAAAGACAATTTTTCACAAGAAATTAATACTGACTGAATATTGGGCCATTCTGGGCAGTGTTTTATACAAAAAAAGAGTATTGTCCATCATTCTGACTATAACGCAAAGTGATTAGAAGTGAAGATCAGATCTGTAGAATAAAGTTGTAGACTCTTGTAACATTACCTGACCATGAACAGTTATTTTGTAATTTAAACAAAATGCTTTTGATAATTAAAAATCATAGTTTACATGTTTTGCATCAATATTTTTTCTCGGAAGTACAGTGGCTTGAATGGAATCAACTCATTCATAAAAGGAAACAGGAGCACTATAGACTGTAGTGCAAGGAGGAAACAACACCAGCTCCAAGAATGTCAAAACAATTATGAAGGTTCAACCTTTAGAGCAAGACAAAATAAACCCTTTTATTTTTTGCATTGTGTACAGTTAATTGTAACACTCCCAACTACAAATTAAAATCAAGGAACTTTTGGCATACATTATGTTATAGTGCAAAAATATTCCAGACAATAGGCCCAAGTTTCCACATGATTCGCGCCTGATTTTTTAGGAGCAACTGGTGGAGAACGGACTATTTTAGAAATCGCAATTCTCCACATTTTTTTTTCTGCAGTTCTAGTCAGGTAGAACAGTTCTAGTTTAGAACAGAATTTTTTTCTTCAAAAGGGGGCGTGTCCGGCCACTGACGCCTGATTTGAAAGTTTCCACAGTGAAAATGTACTCCAAACTAAAGTAGAATGGAGCCAGTGAAGATTTTTGTAGAACTGAAAAAACCTGTTCTACACATTAAAAAAATCAGGCGCAGGTTACAAATTAGGCGTCCAGAACGAGGTGGGGGGGGGGGGGGGGGGGGGGAAGGGAACTCATTAAATTCGACAATAAATCCTTATTTATACTTCTACAAATATTATACAAATAAATCCAACCTGAATAAACATTTATAAGCCAAGAAAAGATTAAATAAACCATCTTCCTACCTGTGTGAAAGTGCTTCAGCCAGGGAGAATTCTGCAGCAGTTCGTGCCGCTGAGAGGGAGGGGGAGGGGGAGGGGGAGGGGGAGAGAGAGAGGGGGGGGGAAGAGAGAGAGAGGGGGGGGGGAAGAGAGAGAGAGGGGGGGGGGGGGAGAGAGAGAGAGAGGGGGGGGAGAGAGAGAGAGAGAGAGAGAGAGAGAGAGAGAGAGAGAGAGAGAGAGAGAGAGAGAGAGAGGGGGGGGAGGGAGGGAGAGAGAGGGGGTGGGGAGGGAGAGAGAGAGGGGGGGGAGGGAGAGAGAGAGGGGGGAGGGAGGGAGTGGGGGGGAGGGAGAGAGAGGGGGGGGAGGAGGGAGAGAGAGGGGAGAGAGGGGGAGGGAGGGAGAGAGAGGGGGGGGATGGAGAGAGAGGGGGGGGGGAGGGATGGAGAGAGAGGGGGGGGAGGATGGAAGAGAAGGGGGGGGAGGAGAAGAGAGAGAGAGAGAGAGAGAGGGGGAGGGGAGAGAGAGAGAGAGAGAGAGAGGGAGAGGGGGGGGGGCGCCGGGTCTGGGAACAGGAGCGCGGGTCGGGTCAGTCGGGGGGGGGGGGGGGAGAGCGGGTCTCGGGTCGGGGGGGGAGCGGGGGTCGGGTCTCTGGTCGGGGCAGGGGGGGGGGAGCGGGTGTCGGGTCGGGGGGAGCGGGGGTCGGGTCTCTGGTCGGGGCAGGGGGGGGGGAGCGGGTGTCGGGTCGGGGGGAGCGGGGGTCGGGTCTCTGGTCGGGGCAGGGGGGGGGGAGCGGGTGTCGGGTCGGGGGGAGCGGGTGTCGGGTCGGGGCGGGGGGGGAGGGAAGAGTGGGTGTCGGGTCGGGGCGGGGGGGTGGGGAGCGGGTGTCGGGTCGGGTCGGGTCGGGGATAGCGAGAGCGAGTGTCGGGTCTGGTCAGGCGGGGAGCAGGAGCTGGCCGTGGGAGGAGCCCCAGTGAGGCCATTGGGCCAGGGCTAGGGGCTGCGTGCTTTGGGCCCCTCCCACACAGTTCGGCGCCTGGAGCTACTGCACTTGCGTGCCGACTGTAGCGCGCATGTGCAGAGGTCCCGGCACTGTTTTCAGCGCAGGGACCTGTCTCTGCCCCCCCACAGCTCGTGCTGGCTGCGCCGAGGGCCAGAGGACCTGTAAGTAGGTGCAGAATACCGAGGATTTTTTTAGGCGCTGTTTTAGGCGCGGAAAACGGGCACCCAGCTCGGAGGGGCGCCCGTTTTTTTTCTTGTGGAAACTTGGGCCCAATATATGGTTGAATATAAAGGACTTCACTGTACAAATCATACCTTCAAACCTCATCTACAAGGAACACTGCAAAGAATCAGCTTATCTTTAGACCTTTAGAATACACATAGTTTTTGACAATAAGGGTGTGGGGGTGGTGGGGGGAGGGAGGGGAATGTGGTTAGAGGAATTAATTGAGCACACAGAGGCTGAATGAAAAAAGTATGGCTTGGATTTCCGAGTTTGGGATTTATTTAGCGAAAACGGTAGCGATACGTGAAAATTACCGTTTTCGCTGTGCTACCAATTTTAGGCCAAACTTTCGACCTTTGAGGTCTGCGGTAAGGGAAGCTTTCCACGATGATTTGCGGCGCAAAACGCGAGTTTCAGCAACTTTAGTCCGGGGTCATTTGCGCTGCGAGGCCTTGGGAGGGAAAAAAAAAATTCTAAAAACATTACCAAGACCCTTAACTAACTAATCGCTGCAAAAAAAAAAAAAAACTTTAACTTACCTTTTTTTTGCAGGTTTACGTACTTACCGCTGCTGGCAGGGCTGCACCGACAGGACCTGTCGCTGTTCTGGGCGCGGTGTATGGGTCGGGAGACTGCTGAAACTCAGGCGGTATTGCAATCCGCGTCGATACACGTCCGCCGCAGCTCTCCTACGGTACGTCCCAAGGGCCGCCGCAAACAACGAGCCGACGATCTCGCCCAGGCTTTGCGACCGGTTTTGGCCGCGGACGGTCAAAACGCGGCAAAAACCTAGTCGCAAACCCCTTGAAAATCCAGCCCTATGGGTTGACACTTGCTATCCCCTTGTGTCATCAAAAATGTTTCACCATAGCAAGATGAAAAAAAAAATCAGGAGAATGAGTAGATACTCGAGAGATGGGAGGAAAAGCAATGTGTGAGGAGGACACAAAAAATCTGCAAAAGGACATATACAGGCTAAGTGAGTGAGCAAATATTTGGCAGATGGAGTTTAATGTTGGAAAGTGTGAGGTCATGCACCTTGGCAGAAAAAAATCAAAGAGCAAGTTATTACTTAAATGGAGAAAGATTGCAAAGTGCCGCAGTACAGCGGGACCTGGGGATACGTGCATGAAATGCACAAGGATAATATGAGGTACAGCAAGTGATCAGAAAGGCCCATGACATTTTGGCCTTTATTACAAAGGGGATGGAGTATAAAAGCAGGGAAGCTTTGCTACAGCTATATAAAGGTATTGGGTGAGGCCACACCTGGAATACTGTGTGCAGTTTTGGTTTCCATATTTACGAAAGGATATACTTGCTTTGGAGGCAGTTCAGAGAAGGTTCACTGGGGATGAGAGGTTTGACTTATGAGGAAAGGTTGAGTAAGTTGGGCCTCTACTCATTGGAATTCAGAAGAATGAGAGGTGATCTTATCGAAATGTGTAAGATTATGAGGGGGCTTGACAAGGTGAATGCAGAGGGGGTGTTTCCACTGATGGGGGAGACTAGAACTAGAGGCATGATCTTAGAATAAGGGGCCGCCCATTTCAACAGAGAAAAGGGGGGAAATTTCTTCTCTGAGGGTTGTAGATCAGTGGAAGCTGGGACATTGAATAAATTTAAGACAGAAATAGACAGATTCGTAAACGATAAGGGGTTATGGGGAGCGGGCGGGGAAGTGGAGCTGAGTCCATGATCAGATCAGCCATGAACTTATTGAATGACAGAGCAGGCTCGAGGGGCCGTATGGCCTTCTCCTGTTCCTATTTCTTATGTTCTTATGAGAGAGTAGCATTAGCATGTGTGTTAGGGGACTGTATGGAAGGGCTAGGACTCAACGGATCTTAGTATCGAATTAGTGAGAGATGACGACATTTGGTGCACACTTGTATAAAATAACATACACACGATTTCCCACATTAGATTTTAATACAAAAAAATGTTAACCTACCTGCAAAAGGGGATTTGTTTTCGATTCTTGGAAAAAACCTATCCAGTAGACTAGAGTGAACATAAGGAATAGGAGCAGGAGTAAGCCATATAGCCCCTCGAGCCTGCTCCACTATTCAATATCATGACTGATCTTTGACCTCAACTCCACTTTCTTGCCCTATCCTTTGATTCCCTTTGTGCCCAAAAATCTATCGATCTTAGTCTTGAATATACTCACAACTGAGAATCCACAGCTCTTTGGGGTTGAGAATTCCAAAGATTCACAGCTCTCCGAGTAAATACATTTCTCATCTATGCCCCCCCCCACCCCCCGCCGCCAGTTCTAGACTCCCCAGCCAGGGGAAACAGCCTCTCAGCATCTACCCTGTCAAGCCCTCTAAGAAATGTATACATTTCAATGAGATCACCACTCATTCTTCTAAATGCCAAAGAATATGGGCCCATTCTACTCAATCTAGAGTGAAGATGGATTTCAGCAAAATGTTATTATAACCAGTCATGTTTCAGATTCCAGCTGAACATACCTTGGTTGCTACATCTAGAATAAGACGTTCAGAAGAATGTACTAGAAAATGATTCACTATTGGAAAGAACAGACAATTCATTTGCCACTGAAGACAGCTAATCCCAGAACCACGAAGCAAAAAGGCAACATTGATAACAAAATACCTGATGAACCATTTTCCACAAATAGCTGCCTAAACTCACTAATGAACACAGGAGAAGATTAAAATAAAAGAATTCCAATTTAAAAAAATACTGCATCCCTGTTTATTTTTAGGAAGACTCCCTGGTATCTCATCTGGGATTGAATGTTTAAACTTTACACTGAGGTCAGAATTCAGGTACTTGAAACACTTCCTGTATAGTTATCATTAAATGCTTCTATGCATAATAAAATAATATTTGTTGGGGATGGGGCTGATGAGAAAAAATACACTGAAAGAAATAAATCACAAAATAAATCTTTGCATCCCATGGCAATCATGAGCAGGGAACTATTTGGAGCACACTCATGGGGAAAGATGCATTGGTAGCACTAAAGCTTTGCCCCTGATAAACAATTTGCTCAGCTGAACATGAAAAAAAGTAGAAAAAGACAGAAGCAGAATATTGCCAATGAAGAATTACTTAATTCATGACAGCCTTTCTCCAATAGGAAGGAAGATAGGAACAGGAGGAGGCCACTCAGTCCTTGTTCCGCCATTCAATGAGATCACGGCCGATCTGTGACCTACCTCCCATATACCTGGCTTTGCCCCATATCCCTTACTACCTTTGGTTAACAAAAATCTATCAATCTCAGATTTAAAATTACCACTTGACCTAGCATCAACTGCTGTTTGCAGAAACCAGTTCCAAACTTTTACCACCCTTTGTGTGTCGAAGTGTTTCCTAATTTCACTCCTGAAAGGCCTGGCTCTAATTTTTAGACTATGCCCATGTCTGAGATTTTGTGACCATTCCAATTGAAGATGCCCACGGTATGCATGGTGACTTACTCTGTTTAAAGAAAAACTATGGCACGGAGTAAAATTTGGAGTGTCTGAGGTACAATGAAAAACGTACTTGTTGACAGAACTGACCACGACCGCTGCCAAACTAGGGTTTGGGTCAGTGTTTTGGGGTTTGCAACACATCCAGGTGCAACACATCCAGAAACACACTCCACACTGCCGAACAGTCTACCTAAAGGGGCTTTCCTAGAAGCTAGTAGCTACTCTCCTGAACTTGCAGCTGTTCATTGGTTAGGCTACGTACCTTTCTGCAGGAGATGCACTTCACGAGGAAATGCAACTTCATTCTAAAATGCCATCTACGTTTTTCCAAGTTGCCTAAAATTCCAAATCCTACAACACTTGGGTTCATGATCCAGGCAGCAATGAAAATCTCAAATGTCAGTCGAAGTTACATACACAAAGTTTGATAAGCACGTTGAGAATGCAGGATCTGAACCTCGCTGAGTCAAACATCTGAAAATACTTAGAATGCATGTCAGTGCGGAGCGAGAAGTGCTACAATATCAAAAAATGAATTGCCAGTACTATTAAAACAATATATAGGATTACAAAAATGTACACAACATAGAACTTTACAGTACAGAATCAGGCCATTCAGCCCAACTGCCCCATTAGATGACAAGCTTTTGTGAGCTTTTAAATTGAAAAATTTCTAAGTTAAACACCATGGCTTTAAGATACTTTTCAGTATTGCATTGTCTTGTCATTGAATATCCAAAAATAGACCAGCTGTTCATATGCATATAGTCATAAACTGAAAACACAACACATTCCCGTCTATTGCAAGTAACTTGGAGGAGAAAATGCCAGTTTACTTTTAATAGAAACCTTTTCTATTCTCTGAACAAAGTATTACAAAGTATTTACAGTAGAGAAACAGGCCGTTCGGCCCAATGCTATTGTTTATGCTCCACATGAGCCTCCTCACACCAGTTATCTCACCCCATCTAAAACCCTTTTTGGTTTTCTCCATTTTCTATCTTGTTCCTTTTACAATTTATTTGCCCAACTCAATTCACTATTTGCTTAACTGCTCAATTTCTTTTTATCCTTTGTAGTTTACATTCCCATTTCTCACACCTTGAGAACAAGAGGATTGTTGACCCATGCTGCACCTGGAGGAATTTGGAGTTCATGTGTGACACTGATAACATTGTCTGATCTCCAGGTAAGGCAGTGCTACACCCTGACAGACCCAAGAATGAAACATTGTTTGCTTGTCCCAGTTGAAAAAACAGTCGATTGCATTAGTTGTAAAGCACAGTGGGCAACTTTCAGTTTTAATGTTGACTTTCCCCATCAGTAGTCATTATGGAACTGCTGTCAGCATCCAAGCAAATTGTATGGAATTGCTGACCACAAGGTACTGAACTATTTTCCAATGTATTGTGAAAATTTTATATGAATAAAGTATATTTAAAAAAAATTATTTTGCCAGGCCCCTGTTGCAAATGGACTGACAATCTCAATCGCTTACTCTGGTTAATATTAAGCCCGCTGTCTTTTTTTTTCCTGTTCCCTCTCCTTTTTCAAGTCAAATTTCTCTTCCCCGACCCTTTCACCTCCCACCCCCTCCCCCATTTTTGGATTCCTTGCAAGGATATGGTTCCATGGGTATCCAAATGGTCATTCTTGAATAAGCCCAGCAATATGACTGTGGAGGAACCGGGGGAGGATGGGGGGTAGGGGGGGCATTACAATTTAACCTGATCCTATTACACCTACATGAGCACAATGCCAGGAAGTGTCATTGGATAACTACCAGAAATACATATCCCGGCCAATTACACCATCTTGACCAGCGGGCCAATTGATACACCTCTATTACTGCCCCGTCTATGATCCGTCAATACAGCACAACCCAGAGATTAAGCCCGTGACCTTCCTGGCCCCTATGGTACAGCTATTCACTGCCTTAACCAGCTGTACACTGAGGGAGTTGTCCTTGGGCCTTTCATTCTTCTGCATACATTACTTTCTGATGCACAGCTCAACACTATCTAGGACAAGGTAGCCCGTTTGACTGGCACCCCATCCACCACTGTAAACATTCACTCCCCCCACCACCGGCACAGCATGGCTGCAGTGTGTACCATCTACAAGATGCACTGCAACAACTCGCCAAGGCTTCTTCGGCAGCACCTCCAAATCCCATGACCTCTACCACCTAGAAGGACAAGGGCAGCAGGCGTATGGGAACACCATCACCTCCAAGTTTCCCTCCAAGTCACACACCATCCTGACTTAGAAATATCTCATAGCTGTTTCACATAATCGCTGGGGCAAAATCCTGGAACTCCCTTCCTAACAGCACTGTGGAGTACCTTCACCATACGGACTGCAGCAGTTCAAGGTGGCAGCTCACCACGACCTTCTCAAAGTGCAACTAGGGATGGGCAATAAATGCCAGCCTTGCCATCAATGCCCACATCCCGTGAATTATTAAAAAGAACTGAATCGGCACAACGCACATAATGACACACCACTCCGCACACAACCTCATTCTCAGCACCAAAGTCTTGAGATCATCAAGCCAGGAGAATTCTTGAAGATTGGAGGCTAAGTGAGCTTTAAAAGTCATAATTTTCTTGTTCGTAGGGACATTCCAGATCACAGGAAGAAAGTCATGAGACTGAATAACCAAATATCTGGCTTGACACACAAGGTTAATTTATCTGTAAAATAACTTCCCTCTAGATATTATTTTCCGTTTATTTCTATATAATGCCAATGGAGAATGAACATTAGCAGGTAGATTTCTCCATTATACACCCTTTTTTCTTTCAGTTTAAACACCTTCCATTTTCAGGTTTAAAATATTTCCCATGCTGCACCAGTTCGCAATTCTTCTTTCTGTATCTTTCTGAATGCAATGTGAAGTCCAAACTCCTTTATTTTTTCCAAGTAATTTGACAGACGCTTTATACTATGTCTAAGATTGCACCATTTAGATATCAGACAAAATTCAAATTTAAAGGAATCAAAGAAAGACTTGCATTTAGAGAGACGTCTGGACCTCTCAAAGTGCTTCATAGCCAAATAAGTACCTGTATTTGCAATGCAGGAAATGCAACAGCCAATTTGCACACAGCAGGCTTCCATAAATGGTGGGATTTGAATTTCTGGAGGGAAGTTATTTGAAAGATAAGTTAACCTTGTGTGTAAATCCAGAGTAACTGTGAGAAGGTAACCACGTGGCTTGCTAAGTCACTTCAGAGGGCAGGCAAGAGCCATACTACCTTCATATGGGACTGGAGTCATGTATCGGCCAAAATGGGTAAGCACGGAAGATTTTCTGCCCTAAACATAGAAAATAGGTGCAGGAGTAGGCCATTCGGCCCTTCGAGCCTGCACCACCATTCAATAAGATCATGGCTGATCATTCCCTCAGGACCTATTTTCTGCTTTCGCTCCATAACCCTTTGATCCCTTTAGCCGTAAGGGCCATATCTAAGGGAATTAAGGGTTACGGGGAGAGGGCGGGTAAGTGGAGCTGAGTCCACGGCCAGATCAGCCATGATCTTATTGAATGGCGGAGCAGGCTCGAGGGGCTAGATGGCCTACTCCTGTTCCTAATTCTTATGTTCTTATGTTAACTCCCTCTTGAATATATTCAATGAATTGGCATCAACAACTCTGTGGTAGGGAATTCCACAGGTTAACAACTCAATGAAGAAGTTTCTCCTCATCTCAGTCCTAAACCCCTTATCCTAAGACTGTGTTCCCCTGGTTCTGGACTTCCCAGGACATTAGTGAACCAGTTGGGTTTTATGGCAATCCGACCAGCTTTCCTAGATCCAGAATTTTTAAACTGAACTCAAATTCTCAAACCGCCATGGTGAGATTTGAATTCACGTTCACTGGATCAGTGGTCCAGGCCTCTGGATTACTGGTCCAGTACCATAACCACAACACTACTGTATCCCACATAATTTGCATAGAGAAAATGGTGCTCCTTGTTTTACTAATTTTTTTTTTGCACTGTTGTTTGATATCTGTTATGAGTCTATTCCCTACCTGTTCCAATATCTTAAATGAGTTCTCCTTTGCTTTATTGTTGTGTGTGCTGCCAATAGGAGACTGATTTCATGTTATTTCACCATTCTCAAAGCAATGTGTTTCTTTTTTCAAACCACAACCCCAATGACAGAGACGGGAATATAAAAATGGACAGCTAGGAGGCACAAATAAGTTATACTGCCTTTCTGATGCATGTATTTCTTAAATTACTCACTCCTTCAATGGCCTGGTGAGTAAAGGCAGCAGTGGTCGGCACGCAAGATCCTGGACGCCTTACAAAAGGCAATGATAGATCCTGTTGGACTGTTACCAGAGCAGACTGTCGAACTCATTTGGCAGAACGTCTCATCGCCAGAGCTTTCACACAAGCACCAAGACGTAGCTTGGTTGGTGGTGAGAAGGGCCCTACCCGTCAGATCCTTCATGCACAGCCGAGGTTTCAGAGACACTCTGCCCCCGAGTTGGCTGTGGTGTGGACGAGACTGTCATCCATCTCTTTTGGGACTGTCCCTTTGCAAGGCAGGTCTGGAAGGAGATGCAGTGGTTGCTGTCGAGGTTCATCCCAAGCAGCTCCGTAACACAGGACTCTGTGCTCTACGGACTGTTCCCAGGGACACACGCCGAGACAGACATCATCTGCTGCTGGAGGGCCATCAACTTGGTGAAAGACGCACTTTAGTCTTGCCGAAATTTGCTGGTCTTCCAGAGCACGGAGATATCCACGTCTGCATGTTGCAGACTGACGCAATCCAAGATCCAGGAGTACGTGCTGAGGGACGCACTAAAGCTTGGTGCGGTCGCCGCAAAGGCACGGTGGGGAAGAGCCATAGTTTAAGGCCCTTCCGCCACGGTAAACCCAGGGGCTGGAATAAGTATAAAACTCCCCTCGGACTGTACTTGTAAACCTTTGTATACATAGAGCACCATGATCTGAAAACACCTATGTAGTGCCATGTATAATGCAAGTTCAGCAACTGTTTAGTTGTAAAGAAATGTAACTGTACCCTCACCCATTCCATGTACCATATAGTGCCACATGTAACGTAATTTGATGACTGTATTACAATGTATCATGGATTGTACTGAATTGTACCCTGAAATGTAAAGCAAGCAAATGTATTGAACGGAACTGCCGTCAGCATCCAAATGTACTGAACTGCCTTTCAATGTATCGTGCAAATTTTTATAAGAATAAATGATATATTTTGAAATTAAAAAAAATAAAGGCACAGTCAGAGACAGGAAGGTGATAAGTTTGCTTTTCAATACATGCGGAATTCATTGATCTCAGCTGGTGCAACGGTTATGGTTGAATTGTTATAATTAGTTTCTGTGCTAATAGACTGGGGTGGGGGAGAAGAGGAAGGAGGTGAGAGACTGGTGGGAGGAGATAAAATTAACCAAGCTTCCCAATTTTGTACCTCATCCAAGTAGGCTTGGACAGGGATTGCTGACAGGTTATTTGACGGTACCTGATGTAACCTTAGGATATAATGAGCCAGACATAAAGTTGGCAAGTTGTGGGATGCATATTTATTTAAGCTTCCTCACACCGGTGTGTAAAATTGTAACTGAGGAGATGAATCTCAAAATTATTAGAAGTTAGAGAAATTAGTTCTGATAAAAACACATCAATATTATTAGAAGACATAGTGATGGAAAATAGCAATTACGAAAAGTTTAATAGGCCCATTGCTAATGTGAACATCTATTTAAAAAGAAGATTTTATTAAGGCACAGTCATGGTTCTTGCCTTTTGTAGCATTTAAGATTGTGCTTTTGAAACTTAAAAAGAAAAAAAAAACTTGCATTTCTATAGCACCTTTCACGACCTCAGGACATCCCATAACGCTTTACAGCCAATGAAGTACTTTTAGAAGTGTAGTCACTGTTGGAATGTAGGAAACACAGCAGCCAATTTACGCACACACAAACAGCAATGTGATAATGACCATATAATCTGTTTTTGTTAGGTTGATTGAGGGTAAATATTGGCCAGGACACAGGGGATAACTCCCCTGCTCTTCTTCAAAATAGTGCCATGGGATCTTTTACGTCCCCTGAGCGTGCAGACGGGGCCTCAGTTTAACATCTCATCTG
Organism: Pristiophorus japonicus; assembly: GCF_044704955.1. Lineage (NCBI taxonomy): Eukaryota > Metazoa > Chordata > Chondrichthyes > Pristiophoridae > Pristiophorus > Pristiophorus japonicus. Next base: position 120,310,857 of record NC_091985.1, read on the forward strand.
AAAGATGACACCTCCGACAGTGCAGCACTCCCTCAGCACTGCACTGGAGTGTCAACCCAAATTTTTGTGCTCTCTGGAGTGGGACTTGAACCCACAACCTTCTGACTCAGAAGCAAGAGTGCTACCCACTGAGCCAGAGCTGACAACTCTCTCTGAGGACCCACTCCGACAGCTGGATAGAAATAATGTGCTTGTAAGTGAATACTTAAAAGTACAAAAATCTGAATCTTGGAAGGGACTCCAGATTGAACGCGTAACTCACACCAAGCAATGGTCCCTTTAAGCAGCGTAACCGAAAGCGAAGAGATAGTTGACCTCCTTCTCTGAGGTACTGGCAACAGGTAAAATTCTACCTATTTGGAGGGAGACTAAAATAAATGACCTCCTGAAGCAGAGGACGAATACTTGTGAAGCCTCCAGCTACCATCCAATCTCCTTACGTTGCACTTGTTATAAAGTGCTGGAGAGGCGACTACTCCACAGACTAGCCCCGATTATCGAGCCAACCATTCCTAAAGATAAAGTGGGCTTCCGGAGCGGCCGTAACTGCTGGAACTAAGTAATAACTTTAACAACGCACATTGAAGCAGGTTTCCAGTGCCAGCTCAAGACCACTGTAGCACTCGTGGACCTGTCAGTGGCGTATGACACAGTATGGAAACATGGACTGCTGTTCAAGCTCTCCACCCTTTTACCCTACAGAACAATCCATCTTCTCAACTCCATGCTTAGCAACCGATGCTTCCGTGTGTACTCTGGCACCCAGAAGAGCAGTTATAGGATACTGAACAACAGACTCTCAGGGTTCTGTCCTGGCACCCATATTATTAAACGTTTACACCAGTGACCTGCCCGAAACAGAGTCCCGCAAGTTTGTATACGCTGATGACGTTGCCTTGGTCACACAAAACATGAATCTGTCCATCACCGAGGAGACACTGACCAATGATTTAGAGAGGATGGAGGCCCACTTCTGCTGATGGCGAGTCTGGCCAAACCCGTAAAAGACTGTCATCTCAACATTCCACCTCAACACCCATCAAGCAAACCAAGCTTTGAAAGTCTTCTTTTGCGGTGCCAAAAAGCCTCCAATTTAGCAGTCACGCATGATCGCACCCCTGTTATATAAACATCTCCAGAACCTTGGAAAGAAACTAAAAAGAGTAGGGTCAACTTGATCCAGAAACTCACCAGATCCACATGGGGAGCAGACGCTCAAACCCTTCGTACGGCAGCACTCATCCTGGTGTATTCTACAGCTGCTCTCCGGCATGGGTATCAAGTCCGCATGTCAAATCCGTTGATGTCCAGCTGAATTCTACTATGGTATGCTTTTAGAGATACCATCACATTAGCTGCCCATGCTTGCAAACATTGCACCACCACATCTACGCTGTGAATATGCAGTCTCCAGAGAATACAACCGCTACACCAGCAAAGACATAGCCATCCAGGCCGACTTGAACAACCTACCACCAACCCGTCTCAAATCTAGAAAACCAACCGATGGAGGAATGTTTAAAGAACTGCCACATACGGAATGGATTCCTTATAGTGGATCCCACAGTACAATCTGAAGGATCAAATCTTCCTCGTATACAGTGGACAACCATCAACCGCCTCAGAACTGGTCATGGTAGATGCTGCCACCTTCTCCATAGGTGGAAGATTAAAGTATCCCCATCGTGCGACTGTGGAGCTTCTAATCAGACCCTGGAGCATATCATTGAGCACTGCCCTCAGAGAAAATTCACAGACAGCCTACAAGATATCCACGCTGTTACACCGGAAGCTTTGGCCTGGATATCTGACCGATATTGATATTTGATTTGCTACTACCATACGGAAGCAGCAGCAGCGCGACTGTGCAGCACTCTAGGAAATCTGTGCAGCTGGCTTGCAAGAAAAGCTGGATCAGCCCAATCGCTTGGCCCACTGGTAACCGAGGAATGAAAGAGAATTTTGGTAGCGGACAACAGTCCCAAATATAACATGGAGGCAGCTAGGGTGCTGAATTGTCACAGGAGTAAACTGCACATCAAATGATGTGGCTGGAACAAGTTGTGTAACTTAAAAGGGCAACACAAAAGGTACAGCAGAAATATTATAGTACAGTCACAGCGCCAGACATAGTCATGAAGGCAAGTAGTTATTAAAGAAAAGTTTCAAAAACGCACCGACGAATGTTAGGAGGGATTGTACAAGATCGATATTAAAATAGCATGGTCATGAAAATGTGATTATACATGGCATAATGGAAGATAGAATGTATTGCTTGGATGTTTCCAGTGGCCAAATCACTGTTTTAATCCCCCTAACAAAAATTTATTTAATTCTCTATTAAAACTAACTTTCACAGCCACATCTTCCTCAGCAGCTGTCAGATGATCACCACTGCCCCTTGATTTCCCAGGCAGCAGCTGTTGGCAATGATTCTGCTGTTTCCATTTACACCTCATCTTGTCTTTCTTTACTTGTCCCACTACCATCCCCATTGCATCATCATCCCTTTTGTCATTTACTCTCTTCTGTCTTCCACCCCATCACAGACCTACCCTTTTGTTCTTTCCCTGCCTCTGTACTTGCTTAAAATCTGTTACATCTCTAACCTTTTCCAGTTCTGATGAAAGACCCGAGACGTTACCTTTGTTGGAGGCCCCGACCTACTTGAGAACACCAGCGGCAGGTCGGGGCCATAAAAGGAGTGGCGAGCAGCGGCCTGGGAGCAGCGCAGAGACATACTACTCCAGGGAGCAGCACGAGCTGCGATGGCAATAAAGAGTGACGTCATCAAGGTCCAGGTCGGTGATTGGAGTGTGGGCAGGAACAGCAGGAGCAGCGAGGTCGGGGCGAAGGAGTGGCGAGAAACTGTGGATGGATGTGATCGGGGCCCAGGGAAGGCGTGAATTGGGAGCCAGGGGCGGCACGGGCCAGCCCACACTGCGATATGTGTGCGCACTAGGTACGTGCAGTAGAGTAGGTCTCCAGTCACCTTGGGTAATCCTTGCCACTGGACCAAGACCTAGCTCTGTCAAGCCCGTGTGGTGGCTGGTGTGCAATGGCCACCACGTGTTAACAAAATCCATGCACAGGCATCTTCCACCCTTCAGGATGTAGTTCAGGATCTGGAATTTTAGGTCCTTCATTGGAACATGTGAACTTATCCTTTTTTGGCGTGGAAGCAAATCATCCTCGTTTCAAGGGACTGCCTATGATGATGATTCTTTCTCCACAGATGCTGCCTGACCAGCTGAGTGTTTACAGCATTTTCTGATTGTATTTCAAATGTCTATTGCATTTGTTTAAATGTTAGGTAATGAAAATAAGTTGAAATTATAATTATCTTGTGAAAAATGAAGTGTGAAAATGTGGCCCATTTTTTATTTCCTTTTTAGGCAAGGACTAACCTGTCAGTGTTACAATTACATAAGAACATAAGTAATAGGAGCAGGAGTAGGCCATACAGCCCCTCGAGCCTGAAACCTTAACTCTGTTTCTCTCTCCACAGATGCTGCTTGACTGGTTGAGTGTTTTTCAGCATTTTCGGTTCCTATTGCAGATTTCCAGCATCCGCAGCATTATACTTTTGTATTTAACTCCTTGCTGCTCTGGAAACAGTTTGAAATGTTCCTTTTGTTTGTTAAATTGAGCAAGCTTTGATCTGACTGGAGTAAAATATCCACTTTTTGATTTGGATTATGTAGCTACATCCTTTAATGACCTTAAACAAGTACAATAGACTTTTTAAAACTCATTTTTCTGTACTGCTTGCTAATCATTTTTTTTAGAAAAGCAGATTGTTTGGATGAGCACTAAAGACAAGACAGCAACTAGAAAGATGACTCTTCAAAAACGTTTATTACAATAGTTTCCACATCCCAACTAATAACCACCACTTTTCAAATATCAAAGAACTTAATTAAGTGCCATGCAATGAAAAGAAAATCTAGTGGTATATTCCATCTAATTTCTACAAATATTAACCAGTAACAACATAAGCATCCTTTGATGATTCCAGATCAAAACATAGTAACTTTTCAATTAATTTCCAAAAGCCTTCAATCCCTCCTCCTTCTTCCCTGTCCTCAACAAGTTTGGCATAAAACAGTTACATTCGACTCTTGCTGAATCACAAGAAAAGGTTTGAGTTAGTACCCAACAGCAACAAAGCAAGGTCTCAAAGTTCGAAAATTGGAACAAAGGAACAGGAGTAGGCCAATTCGCCCCTCTAACCTGTTCCGCCATTTAATGAGATCATGGCTGATCTGTGACCTAGCTCCATATCCCTTTGCCCCATATCCCTTAATACCTTTGGTTAACGGAAATCGATCTCAGATTTAAAGTTAATAATTGACCTAGCTTCAATTGTTGTTTGCAGCAGAGAGTTCCAAACTTCTACCACCTGTTGTGTGTAGAAGTGTTTCCTAACTTCACTCCTGAAAGGCCTGGCTCTAATTTTTAAGACTATGCCCCTCTCCATCCAGCAGAAATAGTCTCTCTCTATCTATTCTATCAGTTCCCCTTAATATCTTGAAAACTTTGATCAAATCACCCCTTAACCTTCTAAATTCCAAGGAATACAACCCTAGTTTATGCAAAACTGAGGAGCCTCACCTCATTAAAAAAATTGTTGATTTTCAGTCATAAATACAAAGGTTAAACACATATCAAACAGATGTTTGCTACTATATATATATTCCAAGCCATTAAATTAAAAGTAGTAAGCCTTCTGTGTAAACAAAACAAATGTTTTTTACATCAGCAATTTTCCAGATATCAAAGACATTAAAATCCTCAAATCTTCGCATGCCTTAGACATATATACTGCTACAACTGTACAGGGTATTGGTGAGGCCACACCTGGAATACTGCTTACAGTTTTGGTCTCCGTATTTAAGGAAGGATATACTTGCATTGGAGGCTGTTCAGAGAAGGTTCACTAGGTTGATTCCGGAGATGAGGGGGTTGACTTAAGATAGATTGGGCCTCTACTCATTGGAGTTCAGATGAATGAGAGGTGATCTTATTGAAAGTTATAAGATAATGTGAATGCAGAGAGGATATTTCCACTCATAGGGGAAACTAAAACTAGGGGACATAGTCTTAGAATAAGGGACCGCCCATTTAAAACTGAGATGAGGAGAAATTTCTTCTCGGAGGGTTGTAAATCTGTGGAATTCTCTGCCCCAGAAAGCTATTGAGGCTGGGTCATTGAATATATTTAAGGCGGAGTTACAGATTTTTGAGCGATAAGGGAATAAAGGGTTATGGGGAGCGGGCAGGGAAGTGGAACTGAATCCATGATCAGATCAGCCATGATCTTATTGAATGGCGGAGCAGGCTCGAGGGGCCAAATGGCTTACTCCTGCTCCTATTTCTTATGTTCTTATACAATCAACCCTGTTAGCCGTGGCTCAGTGGGTAGCACCCTCATCTCAGAGACAGAAGGTTGTGAGCTCAAGTCCCACTACAGGGACTCGAGACAAAAATCTAGGCTGACACTCCAGTGCAGTGCTGAGCGAGCACTGCACCGTTGGAGGTGCAGTCTTTCGGATGAGACGTTAAACCAAGGCTGCGTCTGTCCTCTCAGGTGGACGTAAAAGATCCCATGGCACTATTTCGAAGAGGAGACGACTTCTCCCTGGTGTCTTGGCCAATATTTATCTCTCAATCTACCTAACAAAAACAGATTATCTGGTTGTTATCACATTGCTGTTTGCGGGAGCTTGCTGTGTGCAAACTGCCACGTGTCCTACATTACAACAGTGACTACACTTCAAAATTACTTCATTGGCTGTAAAGTGCTTTGGGACATCCTGAGATTGTGAAAGGTACTATAGAAATACAAGAAATTATGGAAAAAAAATTAACTCCTCTCCTTTGTATTTACTTCACACTTCTCATTTTCACCATTAAATCTGTATCAGAATCAAACCTCATAGCAGTGCAACAATTAGAATGGCTGGTCAGTACAAGTCTTCGGAGAGAAACATCCCTACCCGTGGTTTAACCACATAACATTTCACAAACTAAACTGCTCAATTTTTGGCCTTGCTTTGGCCCAAAATCAAAAATTAAAAATAGCAAGCAGCAGTGTATTGTTTCATGCTCCTCCAAGACTTCCTATTTCTACTCACTCAAAATAACTGTTTGAAACAAAGTTGTTGACTACTTGCTTCAAGCCCTTGCTGCACCTTCTATTCAAGCAAGCAACAGTAGTACCCTGTACATTAATTACTGCTAGTCTGTCTTTCTTGGAAATGTACCAGTGCACTCAAGGACTATTTAAGCAGCCAGCGATTGACAGGATTGCAGGCAGGGAATTCCGCTGGCTCCCAATGACTTCATTTCAATCATTCTAAGTAGTAATACACGGAACGTTGGTCTGTTTGAGATGCCAACCACCCCCTCGCCCCTCCAATCGAGTTGGTGACCCTCAGATATGCCAGTATGAAAATAAGTTGCAGCTTTTCAAAGTAGGTCTGGTAACTTAACACGAAAACAAATCCTTTCAAATGGTCAAAACGATTGGTATTTACAAGATTACGGGTAATATATGCACCGTGCCACATAATTATGCAGGTTGTGGGGAGGCGGGGGTGGGAAGAGAGAGAGAGAGAAGAGAAGAGGATGTGGAAAGACAATTTTAGCTCAAAAGAACACAAGAACATTTACTGAGTCATGCATGAATGACCACAAAAAATCTGCACTTGGACTGTGACAAGGCTGAAGACAGTGGAAAAACTAGGTACAGCCAAGGTCTGAATGTGTTTTAACTTTGTAACTGGTGGGGGGTAGGGGAGAGGAAAAAGAGAGGGGAGTGAAAAAGAGAAGGAAAAGGAAGAGAAAAGGAAGTAAAAGGTGAGTAAACTTTCTAGAACCAAGCTATTATTGATTAGGATTTTCTCCTCTCCATCCCCACCTCCTCCTGCCGCCTCTCCCAGCGCCCCCAACCAAACAACTGTGTCGACAGAAGGAACTTAGCAACTATGCTTAATGTACGTGCAGTTCATTTATGCTCTCTCGAAATCTAAATGTGCAGCAGCAGAAAGTCGCATGTCATTGACATGGTAAGACCCTTTTTCACACCAATTGTTCTCCCATAATTTTATGTTGTCCTCCAAAAGTCCTCTCCTGAAACTGTTGACTCCATGCTGGGGTTTCATTCCACTGGTACCTGTTACCATCCAATACATTGCCATGAGGCTATTTTCTATGAATGACCCTCTGCAATGACCGTGAGTAGGTAGGTTTTTGACCTCCAGATGGATCATAGCCAAACTCAATCATGTCCGTACCCAATTTAAGTTCACACATGCTTCCAGATCAGATCGCCAGACTGCAGTTCGGAGCAGAAACCTTGGTCCATTTTCCTCTTGCTAACCCAGAGGTGCAGAGACCCATTGTGCCATGCCTGCTGCTGATGGGGCGGAGATAAACTAAATTTAGAAGACTGCGGGGATTGCACTTGGGATCATCCTGGTCTTGTCTGGCTAGTCTACTCACTGTATAAACTTGCTGTGCCTGGGGAGGGCATATGAGGGAGAGGATAGAAACATAGAAAATAGGTGCAGTAGGCCATTCAGCCCTTCGAGCCTCCACCACCATTCAATAAGATCATGGCTGATCATTCACCTCAGTACTACCTTCCTACCTTCTCTCCATACCCCTTGATCCCTTTAGACGTAAGGGCCAAATCTAACTTCCTCTTGAATATATCCAATGAACTGGCATCAACAACTCTCTGCGGTAGGGAATTCCACCGGTTAACAACTCTCTGAGTGAAGAAGTTTCTCCTTATCTCAGTCCAAAATGGCTTACCCCTTATCCTTAGACTATGTCCCCTGGTTCTGGACTTCCCCAACGTTGGGAACATTCTTCCTGCATCTAACCTGTCCAGTCCCATCAGAATTTTATATGTTTCTATGAGATCCCCTCTCATCCTTCTAAACTCCAGTGAATACAGGCCCAGTCGATCCAGTCTCTCCTCATAGGTCAGTCCAGCCATCCTGGGAATCAGTCTGGTGAACCTTCGCTGCACTCCCTCAATAGCAAGGAAGTCCTTCCTCAGATTAGGAGACCAAAACTGAACACAATATTCCAGGTGAGGTCTCACTAAGGCCCTGTACAACTGCAGTAAGACCTCCCTGCTCCTATACTCAAATCCCCTAGCTATGAAGGCCAACATACCATTTGCCTTCTTCACCACCTGCTGTACATGCATGCCCACTTTCAATGACTGACGTACCATGACACTCAGGTCTCGTTGCACCTCCCCTTTTCCTAATCTGCCGCCACTCAGATAATATTCTGCCTTCGTGTTTTTGCCACCAAATGGATAACCTCACATTTATCCACATTATGCTGCATCTGCCATGCATTTGCCCACTCACCTAACCTGTCCAACTCACCCTGTAGCCTCTTAGCGTCCTCCTCACAGCTCACACCGCCACCCAGCTTAGTGTCATCTGCAAACTTGGAGATGTTACACTCAATTCCTTCATCTAAATCATTAATGTATATTGTAAATAGCTGGGGTCCCAGCACTGAGCCCTGCAGCACCCCACTAGTCACTGCCTGCCATTCTGAAAAGGACCCGTTTATCCCGACTCTCTGCTTCCTGTCTGCCAACCAGTTCTCTATCCAAGTCAGTACATTACCCGCAATACCATGTGCTTTAATTTTGCACACCAATCTCTTGTGCGGGACCTTGTCAAAAGCCTTTTGAAATTCCAAATACACCACATCCACTGGTTCTCCCTTGTCCACTCTACTAGTTACATCCTCAAAAAATTCTAGAAGATTTGTCAAGCATGATTTCCCTTTCATAAATCCATGCTGACTTGGACTGATCCTGTCACTGCTTTCCAAATGCGCTGCTATTTCATCTTTAATAATCGATTCCAACATTTTCCCCACTACTGATGTCAGGCTAACCGGTCTATAATTACCCGTTTCTTCTCTCCTTCCTTTCTTAAAAAGTGGTGTTACATTTGCTACCCTCCAGTCCATAGGAACTGATCCAGAGTCAATAGACTGTTGGAAAATGATCACCAATACATCCACTATTTCTAGGGCCACTTCCTCAAGTACTCTGGGATGCAGACATCAGGCCCCGGGGATTTATCGGCCTTCAATCCCATCAATTTCCCCAACACAATTTCCCACCTAATAAGGATTTCCTTCAGTTCCTCCTTCTCACTAGACTCTCGGTCCCCAAGTATTTCTGGAAGGTTATTTGTGTCTTCCTTCGTGAAGACAGAACCAAAGTATTTGTTTAACTGGTCCGCCATTTCTTTTTTCCCCATTAAAATTCAGTTGAATCTGACTGCAAGGGACCTATGTTTGTCTTCACTAATCTTTTTCTCTTCACATATCTATAGAAGCTTTTGCAGTCAGTTTTTATGTTCCCAGCAAGCTTCCTCTCATACTCTATTTTCCCCCTCCTAATTAAACCTTTTGTCCTCCTCTGTTGAATTCTAAATTTCTCCCAGTCCTCAGGTTTGCTGCTTTTTCTGGCCACTTTATATGCCTCTTCGTTGAATTTAACAATTTCCTTAATTCCCCTTGTTAGCCACAGTTGAGCCACCTTCCCAGTTTTATTTTTACTCCAGACTGGGATGTACAATTGTTGAAGTTCATCCATGTGATCTTTAAGTGTTTGCCATTGCCTATCTACCGTCAACCCTTTAAGTGTCACTCGACTAGACTAGAGAAACTGGGCTTGTTCTCTTTGGAGCAGAGAAAGCGAAGAAGAAATTTGATAGAGGTCTTTAGAGTAAATAAAGAGAAACGGTTTTGAATGGCTGAAGGGTCGATAACTAGAGGGAACAGATTTAAGGTGATTGGCAAAAGTACCAGAGGCGACATGCGGAAAAACTTTACACAATGATAAATACTTGGAGAAAATAAATTGCAGGGATATAGGGAAAGAGCAGGGGTGCGGGACTAACTGGATTGCTCTGCGCAAGAGCTGCTGCAGGCTCGATGGGCCGAATGCCCTCCTTCGGTGCTGTACGATTCTATGATTTCATACCTGTTAAAACATGAAAGGTAGGAAGAAGGTTCGAGAGGTAGTCTAGCAACAGTTGATTATACAGCAATTGATCCAAAGACAGGAAGTCGCACATGATGAAAGGCAAGTCCAGGTATAAAAGAAAATTGCTGAAGCAGCAGCACCACAAGAGGTCATGTGCCAAAAGGGGAGAACAAGGGGCATGGGCACAACTCATTAACGTGTAAATAGACCACAATGCTTAGTTTTTAGTGGTACAATATCCGAAGAGGTGTCTGCTGTAATACCTGAAGGGGGTATCGGAATCTGCAGAGCTTGTGACTATGCTTGATTGCACTCTGCTTGTGTAACTTCTCGGTGTACAGAGCTGAATATTGGCGAAACAAAGAATCCCTGGCAATCTAAAGACTCACACTTAATTCAACTTTGTCATTAACAAATAATTCAACGACACCCAATGTTTCAAGTAGCAGCATTTGTATAGCTGGAGCTCCAAGTGTACATGATACATTCATCTATAGTTTTTCAGCAATCTAACGGCTGCAAATTAAGACATCCTTAGAAGTACTGTATATATAGTAAGCTAGTGTAACAAAATTTTATAGCATATCCACAAAATTCACTGCATTCCTGTACGTGCAGTTTTCCCTGAGCAAAGACATACAGCGTTTCATCAGTGCACTATTGAAAGATTTGTCAGACCATGTGAAGCCACTGTACTCAAAAGAGAAGGGTATGAAAAGTAATTTTATTGCCAAGTTAATGGTGCAGTCAGCAATCTGGCACAGTACACTTACTGTTAAAACAGACTCTACTTTATTATTCTATTGCTTTCTCCCCTCAAAACACACACAATTGTCAAGAGTCACCACCAGAGCCACTAAAATGAAATATACTGGTGTTTCCCCGCATAAAGCCAAGTATGAGCCCAGTACAAGTCAAAACAGATGTAAAACATAATGGGGCCGAACCTTCAATAAAACTGAATAACTATGTGCTTACCTCTCGTCACAGATCATTTTGAACTTTAAACATTGCTGCAAGAACACTGTACACAACACACCCTAGGTGCTTTTGGTATAAAGCGTCACATTATCTCACACAATTCACAACCCTCTGTACCACCGTTCACTATATCCACACCAAATGGATGTTTGACATAGCACTTTATGCCTATGATTCAGTCTTCTTCTGAAATTCATTAAATTGATGCAGATGAGTCATTGAAGGTTCAGTCTGCATTTACAGACCTACAATTCCCTCATGTCATATTCATATCCTGCTGTTCAGGCAAAGAAATGTGGCGGCTGGGGGCTGGAGGAATGCTGGATGAGTAAAAATCCAGAATAATGTCTAACAATTCCCCATCGTTGCTAAAAAAAAAGTACTCCTTTTTAAATTGAAACAAGTATTATTAATCAGCATCTATGATCTTAAAAATGTGGCCCAATAATTCTACCAACAAATGACTCAAAGCAAACATTGTTGAAAGCCTGTGTATGCAGAACAACTCCACCCATTAAAATTGCCACGCTATTCCAACATATCAATGGCAAGGTCCTATTACACCTCATCTGAACCCTGTTGAAATTTACCCCAACTATCTTAAAACTAGGAAAGTCAATGCACAAATACCTTAATCATAGATATACCCTGCCCCCACCCAAGATCTGTACAGTCCCTTTCTAAACTTATGTAAATCAAACAGATCTATTAATATTTCAATAACCTCTCTCAAAAGGTTTCCCTTTAAAGTTAAGCATTTGCTCTTTTTGCCGGTGGCTGAGAAGGTTGGCGAGTTTTAGCCCCACTCCAGGATTTGAGCACAAACTACGTTGAAGATATTAAACTGAGGTCCTGTTTGTTCCCATGAAACAGATCATTCCTTTCATTGCTCTTGGTGATCCTGCTGTGCATAAAATGCCTGCTACATTTGCCTAACAGTCATTGCTCTTCAAAATAATTCATAGTACGGGAAATATTCTGAGATGCTGGTGATGAATCAGAAGGCAAATATAAATACAATTCTTTCTTTTTCGACCTTTAAAAGGAACCAGTAACAACTCTATACAGACAACCCAGGAGAACCTGTCCTGTTGCATCAATTTGGTGTCAATATTGGCATCCGTTCAGCACTATAAAATTCAGTGCATCTAAAATGCCTCCAGCAAGATTGCCTGGCACAGGTAAAGCTGCTGGGTCCCGCGCAACACCTTTGGAAACAGCTCTTTGTCGTGACATATCACAACAAACTAGTCCACCTACTTTTCACAAGTCTACCTTTCACCCACCGTGCCACACTTTACCAGCAAGTAAATTTCGATGCATGTACGGTTGGATGAAATGGATTGCATATATATGCAAATTGCAGCAGCTGTGGCTCAGTGGCTCACGCCTCTGAGTCACAAGGTTGTGGGTTCAAGTCCCACTCCAGAAACTTGAGCACAAAAAGAATCTAGGCCGACGCTTCAGTACAGTATTGAGTGCTGCACTGTCAGAGGGGTTGTCTTTCAAACGAGGTGTTAGAGAGGCCCCGTCTGCTCTCTCAGATGGATGTATAAGATCACATGGCAATATTTCAAAGAAGAGCATGGGAGTTCTCATCAGTGTCCTGGACAATAATTATACCTCAACCAACATCTCTCAAACAGGTTATCTGGTCAATATCACATTGCTGTTTGTGGGAGCTTGCTGTGTGCAAATTGGCTGTCGCCTTTCCTACATTACACCAGTGACTACGCTTCAAAAGTGCTTCATTGGCTTTACACTGCTTTGGGACATCCAGAGGTCGTGAAGGATGCTATAGAAATGCAAGTCTTTCTTTTTACTGCTAAAATACTTATCTGGTGGGTGAACTTGTATACAGATAAGTATGTATGCAGATTAGTGTTCTAGCAGTTGATGCTATTTGCATGTTCTCACATATACACACAAAACTTGAATGTGCCATTAGTGCAAGTAAAACCTAACATATTACAGTATAAAATAGAAAATATTGCTTTTCAACACCATTTTTATATGAATGGCACAAATCACACATTTAGTTAGCTTTGCAGAAACTGGATCTCCCAGCAAAAGCACCATTAAAATCATGTAAACAATGCTTTTAAACTTGTATCAACTTTTTCCTTTCTTCAAGACCAGGTTTAGTCACGTTTTTTTTTACATCACTTTAAAAGTAGAAGGGAAAATTTCAAAAATGTGCGGTCGAATGAAGAGGCACTCACCCACACAATGATCCATGGACTACAGACTGCACACCTCTAAGCTGATCATTCGCATCTCTACCAGAGTGCTAGGGATTCGGCATCTTAAAACTGCAGTTATCGGCTTTCACAATTCTGCCAGCACAGATAGTTCACAGCCAGCCTGTAATATTGGATGTTGTGACTGCCGAGGACTTTATCTTCGGCATAGGAAGTAACTAGCACCGGGCTTTCATCACACATTCAGCGACACCCTACACCCCAACCAGCAATTAGCGTGACCAATTTTCCCGATTCTCCATCTGAAGATTGCTTGCATGGAGGTAATAATAAACTTGTGATCATGAACATAAGAAATAAGAGCAGGAGTAGGCCATACGGCCCCTCGAGCCTGCTCCGCCATTCAATACGATCATGGCTGATCCGATCATGGACTCAGGTCCATCTCCCTGCCCGCTCCCCATAACCTCTTATCGTTTAAGAAACTGTCTATTTCTGTCTTATATTTATTCAATGTCCCAGCTTCCACAGCTCTCAGGTAGCAAATTCCACAGATTTACAACCCTCAGAGAAGAAATTTCTCCTCATCTTGGTTTTAAATGGGCGGACCCTTATTCTAAGATTATGCCCTCTACCTCTAGTCTCCCCTATTAGTGGAAACAACCTCTCTGCATCTATCTTGTCAAGCCCCCTCATAATCTTAGACGTTTTTCGATAAGATCACCTCTCATTCTTCTGAATTCCAATGAGTAGAGACCCAACCTACTCAACCTTTCGTCCTAAGTCAACCCCCTCAGCTCCAGAATCAACCCAGTGAACCTTCTCTGAATTGCCTCCAAAACAAGTATATCCTTTCGTAAATATGGAAACTAAAACTGCACGCAGTATTCCAGGTGTGGCCTCACCAATACCCTGTATAACTGTAGCAAGACTTCCCTGCTTTTATACACCATCCCCTTTGCAATAAAGGCAAGATTCCATTGGACTTCTTGATCACTTGCTGTACCTGCATACTATCCTTTTGAGTTTCATGCACAAGTACCCCCAGGTCCCGTTGTTCTGCAGCACTTTGCAATCTTTCTCTATTTAAATAATAACTTGCTCTTCGATTTTTTTCTGCCAAAGTGCATGACCTCACACTTTCCAACATTATACTCCATCTGCCAAATGTTTGCCCACTCACTTAGTCTGTCTATGTTCTTTTGCAGATTTTGTGTGTCCTCCTCACACATTGCTTTACCTCCCATCTTTGTAGCATCAGCAAACTTGGCTACGTTACACTCAGTCCCTTCTTCCAAGTCGTTAATATAGATTGTAAATTGTTGGGGCCCCAGCACTGATCCCTGCGGCACCCCACTAGTTACTGGTTGCCAACCAGAGAATGATCGTCTACCTCAACTGCACTTTCCCGTCGTATCCCCATATCCCTTGATTCTATTAGTACACAAAAGTCTATTGATCTCTGTCTTGAATATACTCAACGACTGAGCATCCACAGCCCTCTAGGGTAGAGAATTTCAAAGTTTCACAACCTTCCTGAGTGAAGAAACTTCTCATCTTAGTCCTAAATGGCCAACCCCTTATCCTGAGACTATGACTCCTAGTTCTAGATCCTCTAGCCAAGGGAAACAACCTCTCAGCATCTACCCTGTCAAGCTCTCTAAGAATTTTATACATTTCAATTACATCACCTCTCATTCTCCTAAACTCAAGAGTATAGGCCCATTTTACTCAATCTCTTCTCTCAAGACAACCCTCTCAGCCCAGCGAAGTATAATGGATTTTATGTCGACTAAAGTCCCTCCTTTCATATACAATTTTCAGAAATTTAGTAGAAGTTGGTTTTGATCGGCTGCGTGAAGAACAAATGAACGTGGATTTATACAGTACCTTTCATGTCCAAAATGTCTCTCAGCCAATGAATTAAAAAAAAAAGTGTAGTCACTATATGAAGGCAAACATGGCCACCAGTTTGTAAACACAAGGTCCCACAAACAGCAAATGGGATAAACGATCAACTAATCTGTTTTGGTGATTAAGGGACAAATGTTGGAGAACTACCCTTGCTCTTCCTTGAATAGTCCCACTGGATATTTTACATCCACCTGAACAGGTAGATGGTGCTTTGGTTTAACGCCTCATACGAAAGATGGCATCTCCAACAACATAGCACTCCCTCAGCACTGGACTGAAATGGCAACCTATATTATGCGCTGCAGTTCTGGAGTGGAGCTTAAACCCACAATCTTCTGACTTAGCAGAAATTGGTACAGGATATTACGAAGCCAAGGAAGAGTCAAACATGTAACAGTGCTATAATTCAAAAGCTGATGTATGGGATTATTATAAAAGCATCAAAAATAGTCTCGATGCTTGTGGCAAGCAGCAGATTCTTCAACTATTCAACCAATCTCCGTTTTTGAATAACTTAATTACACAACTCCTCTATGTATAGCCCCTGTAACAACCCCTGGTGCTCATGCTTCAAAGATCAAAGTAAGAAAACATTCGCGCTCCAGAAATAGCAGAGTTAGCTCGCCCCATGAGGGCTTAATACTGAAATCTCCTTTTCATGCATCACTAGTTGTCGTGATACAGCTACATGGAAGAATCTCAGTGAACTGTTCATATCGTACAAGCCAAGTAAATTGTCAGCATGTCAGAACTTCCAGTGATGGCAATCCAAGTCACGAATAGTTATGAATAGTTTAGTCAAGGTGAAAGTGTCATAGGTGTGCAGCCAGCTTGGTTCAACTATTCACAACAGAACAAATCACACCTAGATCGAAAAAGGACTGTACAAATGAACCCGCATTAAAAAGGTTGGAAAAAAGGGGAGTCAGTCTCTGTTTATTTTGCCCGGGATTGGCAATTAGCTGTTAATTTACAAACTCCCCTCTGGAACAGCAAACCTAGCCTCTAACTGACCTCAGGAGGTACCCTTTACAGCACTATGACCTTATAGAGACGGGGCAGATTTAAATATCTCCACCAATGCAGCAGAATATGATGTGCTGTATTATATATATACTCCAGTCTTCGATAAAACAGCCAATATTCTGACATGCCATGAACAACGTTGAGCTCCTATGGCACTGTGCTACGAGGCCCATATCAGGCAAATTTAAAGATAGCCGACAAGACCACATCAATTTAGCAACAACCAATTTATTATGACAATTTAAGAACCCTACTGACGACAGATTGGCACTGGACCAGATTGTTTTTAGAATCACTGTCCTTCCTCCTTGGTACATTGGAGTTTGAAACCGGTATTTTGCGTTACTGCTTCCCCTTGGCACCAATGCTGAAATCTCATGTCCTGGGCAATATTCATCTCTCAATCAACATAACAAAAACAGGTTACCTGGTCATTATCACACTGCTGTTTGTGGGAGCTTGCGGTGCGCAAATTGGCTGCCACATTTCCTGAATTACAACAGTGACTACACTTCAAAAAGTACCTCATTGGCTGTAAAGCTCTTTGAGATGTCCAGTGGCCATGAAAGGTGCTGTATAAATGCAAGTCTTTCTTCCTCTGTTTAAATGTTAGAGGACTTGAGAGAAGCAGTGCATGACTCACCTAGAAGGGGTAGTCTCACATTGCTGATTGGGTATAGAGAGAGAGAAACTATTTCCGACAGTTGGGGAAGCTAGCCTAAAAAAGCCAGGCCTTTCAAGAGTGAAGTTAGGAAACATATCTGCACATAAAGGGTGGTAGAGATTTGGAACTCTCTTCTGCAAATGGCAGATGATGCTAGATCAACTGTTCATTTTAAATCTGAGATTGATGGGTTTCTGTTAACCCAGGGTATTGAAGGATATGGGGCAAAGGCGGGTAAATAGAGTTAGGTCACAGCCGCGATCTCATTGAATTGCGAAACAGGCTCGAGGGGTTGTTCTTATTACTTGGGTTGGACACTGCATGAAGAGCGCCAAACCAGATTTAAATAGTGCCCAAGGGGCGGGGTTCCCATGGCAGTTAATTCATGTTAGGACAGTGCATATTCATGTATGTGCAGAACTCTCTCCAGGGCAGAAACAACTTGGAGTTCCAGCCAGTGTAAACAGGATAGCGTCTGGCTGGAGCAGACACTGTAGCGATAGGTTCGAGGCCGGTACCTGCAGGATAAATCACTGTCGAAGGCCCACATTTACACCTGCTCCACTTCAGGTGTCCATACCCACATTCTTGAACCTCCCCTTTCTCTTTCACTGCAATATCCAGCAACATAATTGACAATTCATTTCCTCTTTCAGGTGACCAAACTAGCTGAAACTTTACCGTCGCCAGTCTTTTTTCCCAAAAGTTTCTCTTCCACAGCTAACCCCACAATAGAATACATTGCTTTCTAATAGCCAAGATTATCAATAGTTGGCCAAGTCCACAATTGAATTTACAAAACACTTGCTGATCTTCAAAATCCATCCTTCAAATTTTATATAAAACACACAAACCAAACCAGGGTCTTCATCACCCTCAGCTTAGTGATGTTACTCATATGTCAGCTATATATATTTGTCAACAAGTTTGGCCGACTTTATAAGAGAGCGCTCAGTTAGACATCAGGAATGTAACCCACAAATACAGGATACACCACATCTACTAATGTGGCCATGAACTGGTGGGTCTCTAAATAGAATTATGAACATTTATTCATTAGATGATTAACTTTGATCACAAGTCAACTGCAAGCAGTGGGTTGGAATCTCCATTCATGACGTCACTCCAGCCTCAATGCTGGCAGTGTACCGGGAAAGGAAATGATTTAAGGATTAGTGATATCCAGCTGGGTAGCCTCGTACCATTACTCGCAGGGGACTGTAATTTCTAAGAAATGCAAAAACTGACTAAGACTTGAGTAAGTTATGAGAATCTGAAAGTCCAAAAGTCTTTCATCCACATTCCATAGGCACCTCTATATAGGGAAAAATAAAAAAGATCTTTTAAACACTATTTTGACATATTGCCACGAGCATAAAGTTGTTTGCCATGAACATAGATCACTAAGTTACAACATGACTTTAAAAGACATAGATGCTCTTGTGATTTATAAGATCTGACCTGCAATAGATTGTCTTGCAATCACTGCCATAAACGTCTCAGTCTCTAATTTAACTAGTTAATCGGTTGCCGGGGGTGGGGGGGGGGGGGGAAGAAAGGAAGAGGGGAAAAGAATGTTATAAGAATATATGAAACTTGCCAGTATGATTTTTGCATGGTTTCTAACCACAAGTAATAACAGAATGATCTACAAATGTATTACCGAGGTGATTTACTGTGAAAATGTGCTTGCAAAGTCATCACATTAAAATGCACCGCAGTATTTCATTAAATACATTGTGAGGGGCTCCAAGCTATAGTCCATGACTCCGAACATCACCCATGACACAGCAAAAATGCTAATTATTAAGGATACTGGCAAACAGCTTTAGAAAATGAAGTGACTTGCATGATGCTTCACATTAACCCCAAATAAGCTACCATTAACAAGGAAAAACTATTTTATGGACTACTTTTAGAAAACACCTGTCATTGGACAGGGTAGCTGTAGATAAACGGAAATCAAGGATGGACAGATTAAACTGCCAGAACATTGCAATGCTTTGACAGAGCGAGTTCACAAAAAGTGCACTTGTGAACATATGTGCACAAAATGAACCTGGAATACAGGCACTGAATGGATGGAAATTGTAGATGTTACACTATCAATTTGATGTGGGTGTCAAATTTGTATACAACACCAATAAGTTGCAAGTTATCACCCCCAACACTGCCAGTGGCTAAATACATGGACAGCGGTGGCCAGATTCTACAGCCACATTGCAGGCTCCAGTGTGAAGTTCACAATGTTCTTAAAGAAAACAGATGCAGATCTAGTCACGCACAGAAACGAGTAAATCAACTTACTGGTATGAGCTTGACCCTTGAAGCCATTAAATTCATACCAATAAAAAAATCATAATCTGCAGCAAGGTGTCAGCAGACACATTGAGCATTCTGGTGCCCCCAAACGCGGAGTATCAGTTCACAACTACAGGCAACAATTGTAACCCTAATAGACAGCTAAACTGTCACTGCTACAGACTTGTATAGCCTTGATGATGCAATATAGGAGTGTCAGCTGTGGCTCAGTTGGTAGCACTCTCGCCCGAGTCAAAATGTTGTGGGTTCAAGTCCCACTCCAGAAATTTGAGCACAAAAATCTAGGCTGACACTTCAGTGCAGTGCTGAGGGCGTGCTGCACTGTTGGAGGTGCTGTCTTTCAGATGAGATGTTAAACTGAGGCCACGTCTGCTCTCTACAGCGAGATTTCCTTGTTGCCCACCAACTGAATATCGACCTCGAGTATACGGAACGGCAGAAGATTAAAAAAATGATTAAACCTCCCCAAACTATCACAGTGGAAGGACTTTGGATTGTGATTTCATAGCTCTAGCCAATGCAGCCCATTTTAATTTCATATCTAAACAGCAGCTTGCCATCTCCAATGATTTACAACCACTTCGGTTTGCTCTGGAATGGTTTTATTAGTAAAGAAAACATTTATTTCCAGAATTTCTTTAGTAATAACTGGTTCCAAAATGAAACTAATTACAGGCCGGTTAAGGGAGTCTTGGAACCTGAAGCATTGCAAGTACGCCTTACCGAAGTGGTGTAGTTTAAAGGCAACTGGAACTTAATGCTATAGTTGTAACACTTTCAGAAAGCAACAGCTAAGGAAACTGAGCTACATTTAAAAAAAAAAACAAATACCATAAAAAAAAGTGCTGAAAAATTATCCAACAGATTTAAGGAAACACACAAAATAATTGCAAGCTCCTAACTAAATGCCAATGAGGAAATGTCGGATACTGGAGCAGTGGTCCAGTCCCTGAAATACTGACAATAATTCCAACATTTAGAGGACAAATGAGCACGTATGTCATGGGTTGGGATGTCAGACAGAGTAGGGATCAAGGGCCCAAGTTTCCCCAACCCTTTTTCCGGCGCACTTACCCAAGGGTGCACCGACTTTCTGCTCCTAAAACTGCACTGAAAATGTAGCTCCTTATTCTCCCCGCTCTGTGGACCATCCTAGGGCTTGGCGTGGCAATCACAGTGGGGAGCGGAGCTACAGCCCTGCGCCGAAAACAGTGCCAGCAGCTGTGCGCCTGTGCAGTGGAGTCCGCGCGCATGTGCAGTAGCTCCTCGCCCTCCCAGCTCGTCCGAGTGCTCGCCGCCCCTATCCCTGGCCGAAGGGACAACCCGATGTTCACCGCCCCTATCCCGGGCCGAGTGGTCTGTCGCACAGACCGACCGCTGCCTTCCCTGCCTCAACCAAGCTCGACGATCGGACACCCTGAGGCATCCAATCTCCCCTCGACCTCCAACCCCGATTCCACCCACGAGATCTCTGATTCCCCCCCCCCCCCCCCACGGCCTCTGATCCTCCCCTCTGGCCGACAATCGCCTTCCTGGCCTCCCCCCTCCAGTCTCCATGCTCCTCTGGCTCCCGAGTCCCGAGTTCAGAGCACCCCTCCCCCGATGCTCCTTCAGCCCCCGAGTCCCAACCTCCGCCTGCTGGAAAAGTGTTCTCGTTTGGGGGTTTGGATGAGGAAAAAATTGGCCGTGAAACCTTCCTCAGTAAAATAGCCCCCTAAACCTAACGACCTAAATTCATACCTGATGATCTTGGAGAGTTCAAGATTCAAACCACTCTGAGGGCTACAATTAACAGATTGGTGCAGGGAAACTTTTGACCAGGGGGGCGGCGGGAAGAGGAGGAGGAATTTCTTTAAATGATTTAGAAAAAGAACAAGTTGCTCGAATTAGGAAAGTTGTCCCTAGACTATCTGTTGATAAGAGCAGTAAGAAAGGCAGTCAGCACCATCAAAATTCAACTTTTGATATAAATGATATTAAAAAGTTCATATTTTATGAAGCTTTATATAGTGGAATGTGTAAATTATGCAAAAGTTACAGTACAAGATCTGTATTAATTGTTGTGAAGGTGTTTAGTGCTTGGCAAGGTCCTCTCACTTCCCTTCCCCACCCCCCAGCTACCTGCGCTGATTTCTTAGCTCATCGCAAGGTTTTTCTGTGCAGACAAAGGTGGCCACATACGCTGGCCTAAGTTAGTTTTGGAGTAACTTTTAGCTGTCTAAACTTGCTTAAATGGCTGGTAACGTCCCCTTTTGAAAAAAAACACAAAACTAAAAAAAAAAACTAACTCACTTACACTGGAGCAAATTAAATGGACAGAATTGCGATCTTTAGATACTCCAAAAAATCCAAACTGCTCCAAAAAAAAAAAAACAGTGCAACTCCTGGGCAAACTTGGGTCCAAAGAATTTATTCTCTGCTTAACAGTGGTGTTCCACAGGGATCTGTACTGGGCCTCAGCTTTTCACCATATATACCAATAACTTGGATGAAGGAATAGAGTTGTATATCTAAGTTTGCAGAGGACACAAAGTTAGGGGGCACAATAAGTTGTGCAGATGGGAGCAGGAAGTTACAAAGGGACAGAGACAGACTAAGTGAGCAGGCAAAACTATGGTAAATGGAGTTTAATGAGGGATTGTGCAAGACCATCCACCTTCAATTTGGGAAAGAGAAATTGAAATGTTTTCTTAATGGAGAGAGATTGGGAACAGGAATTCAAAAGTGAGGTTGTGATGCTTCACTTGTACAGAGCCTTGGTCAGATCCCCATCTGTAGTTCTCTGTTCAGTTTGGGCGCCAAAAGAAATATTGGTCTGAGAAATGGTGCAGCGTAGGCTCACCAGAATGATACCAGGGCTTAAAGAGTTAAAATACGATGATAGGTTGTATAAACTTTGCTTGTATTCCCTAGAGTTTGGAATGTTGAGGGTTAGTTCAAAGGTTATTAAAGCGATTCGATGGAGTAGATGCAGAGAAAGTATTTCCTCTGGTGGGGGAAATCCAGAATAAAGGGGCATAACCTTAAGAGAGACAGAGTAGGGATCAAGTAATTATTCTCTGCTTAAAGAAGTGGTGTTCCCTGGGACTGGTACCGTGGCCTCAGGTACCGAAGATATACAATTACAATGATCTAGTGAAAACAAACTAGTAGGACATCTCCACAATATAACTGCAGACGAGGAAGTCCAATCTTAAACTCATCCGTCATAGACTCTAAAGTTCACCCACGGCAACCTGTAATTGTTTCTAAATTCCAGGGTTTTTCCACGACTCTCACCTCTGAAGATACCTCCTTTCATGAAAAAGCCTAAAAAAAATCAAACATCTGAACTTTCATCCATAGTGGTGATTACCAGTGGCCACCTTAATGGTCAGTGTTCTCTGCTGGGGATAAGACCCATTACAATGGGCACTAGTCCAAAAACTCAGTGGACAAATAAGCTACTGAATTAGCTTTGAGGGGGGAGCAGAAAGGATACAGATATTTCATGCTCACTGCCCAAAGTACACAAAACCATCAACCTTTGATTTAGGACTTGCATTATTCCTGCAACATACCAGAAGGTGGTGAATCAAAACCACAATTCAAAAACCTTTCATGAAAGGTTTCACTAAAAGGTTGTAAATAAACCTTACCAAATGAAATTTTACCAAGTTCTTAGAAATGAATAAGCAATTTCACAAAATTGACAGGAAATGGCTCATATTTTAATCAGCATTTCGCATGATTTAAGCATCTGATGTACCAGAACATACTGTGCCTTTAGGAAAAAAAGTGTTCAAAAATATTTATTAAAAGTTTCTTCACTGTTGAACACAATGCCCAGTTAAGAGGTGAATTTAAGGGTTTTACTGTTATTAATCAGGCTCTTCCAATAATTTGACAAGATTAGCCTTCTGCAGTCCTCAATTTCCAGATCCATTTCACACTTTTAAGTAGATTTGGAAAAGTACTTCACTTTATCAAACAGTAGTGCTGAATATTTTCATCTTCCTCTAACTGAACAGAATATTTACCCCTAAAACAGTCACAGAAACTCTTTCAGCAAAAAACCAAGACTTAAGTTAATGTTTTGTCACATCAAGAATCATTAACAGAAACCAACAATAAACCCTCTTGCATTCATTCATTTGTTTTGTAAATTGCTCTATCGTAGAAAGTATACATTTACAATTCCTTTGTGGGTTTAACTGGGGAGGATGGAAAGATAAGTCATCATGGTACTAACCCCTGCAAGAGAATGGAGGTTGAAAGATATCCAGCAATACCTTGTATGAGGCATGCTGACCCCAATATGCAAAGCCTATGAAACCATCTGTCCTGGTTAAAGGGCACAGTGACATTCAAAGGCGAGTGAATGTATTTTTATTGGAGGAAAGAGAAGTTTTGTAGGATCATAGAATACTACAGTACAGAAGGAGGCCATTCAGTCCATCGCGTCTATGCCGGCTCTTTCAAAGAGCGAGCCCGTTAGTTCCACTCCCCTGCTCTTTTCCCATATCCCTACTATTAATTTTGTTTTTGAAGAAACATGACTGTAGGAAATATTACTAAAAGATAACTATATATTATTTTTAAATTGAATAGTAAACACCCATTTTTAATTCTTTGGATCACCTGTCCACACACTAGCTGTAAGGTTGAATATCCTGTGTGCTACATGAAATAACTAAGTTCGAGAAAAGCAAATGAAAAAAAGAGGCCTAGAAAGTATTAAGTCTGTTGTCACGACTATCTGACCAATATATGTACAGGGGGTATCAACATGTTCACACCATGTGGTCATTAATAAACCTACAAAACAATCCATGCCCAGGTTGAGACGTTTTTCCTTTTAAAATGTAGCAGAAAATTTATAGGCCTGGGATTGCTTCGCCGCTGACCGTGAAAAAAGCTGCCCAGAGATCTTGCAATTTTGGTGCTGAGATGTTTGCCTTTTTCGACATGCAAGTGATTTCAGCACAGTGTTAGTGGGGATTCCCTTTTGTGATGCTGCAGTGTCGCCAACAACCTATCTAAGCAGCCAATTACATTAAACATAAGAATTAGGAGCAGGAGTAGGCCATATGGCCCCTTGAGCCTGCTCTGCCATTCAATAAGATCATGGCTGATCTTCGACCTCAACTCCACTTTCCCGCACTATCCCCATATCCCTCGTTTCCAAAAATCTCTCTCGGGTCTTAAATATATTCAACGACTGAGCATCCACAGCCCTCTGGGATCAATATTCCAAAGGTTCACAACCCTCTGAATGAAGAAATTCCCCTCTTCTCAGTCCTAAATGGCTGACCCCTTATCCCGAGACTGTGCCCCCTAGTTCTTGACTCTCCAGCCAGGGGAAACAACCTCTCAGTATCTACACAATACGCATGCGCTGAAAACCAGCTTTTTCGGTCCGTCAAGTTTCTGGCTTGACAGATCCTCCGCAGATCGGGAGCGAGGACATTTGCAAGGGCAAGACTGCAGGATTTACGCATATCTTGCCCAGAAAATGTCCCCAAAACTCTTGCGCCTGATGAAAGTTTTAAAATACACAAAAACATTTTAAAATAAAGCTATAAAAACACATTTTGTTTAAAAATCCTCCCCACTACAGTAAGTTTATTTTAAAGCACAATTTTTAAAAACTTAAAAAAATTGGGAATATATATTTTTTTAAATACATTAATAACTAATTTAAGTTAATAAAAACATGTGCAATTTTTTATATTTTTTATTAGTGTTTTGGGGGTGTTTCTCATTCATAGTAATAGGAGTTTCAGACTTACGAAACTCCTATTAATATGAATGAGAATATACTGCACCTGATTGGCTGTCCAGAGCCAAGTGACTCCAGCTCCAGGCCTGCGCACATCCTGATGTGCACGCAGCACATGCTGCATCGCGCCGCGCAGTCAGGAGAGGCCTCAGGACCGGGATCTCGCGTGGACGCAGCATTTTCAGGTAGGTGGGCATCTTTTTTCTAAAATCTAGTCGAACACCCGTGGGAAGGAGAAACCGGGATTTCTGGGCCTATATTTTTCATTGTTCTAAACTCTAGAGTATAGGCCCAGTCTACTCAATCTCTTCTCATAGGTCAACCCTCTCAGCCCAGGGATCAATCTAGTTGCAGAATTCTCAGACAAGAAGCCAGGAAATTAGAAACTGCTTTAATCCTGACTTTTTAAGTGTTACAGAGAGCGAAACAAAGCTTGGGGCTCTCATGAGGATAAGGTAGAGCCTGAAGATATTACGAACAAATTAAAAAATTAAAAAAAAAAAAATGTATTTTTAAAGTTTTACAAATTTTAATTTTTTTTATCATAATAGAGAAATTTGACACTCCACAAAATTAGAATTAATTTTTCAGGGCCATAAAGTTTGTTTAGCAGCCAATACACTTAAACCCCAGTTACACCTAATCCAATAAGGGATTACACGGATTGCCAGCTATGGGGAGGGGCCAGAGCGCAGCCAGCATCGGAACAGTGAATGACTGACAGCAACCTCAGAATTTCTGCATTTAGATGCGCATGTGCTACATCTGAAGTTGCGGTCAGTTTCAAAGGGATAATGAAGGCGAACACACTTAGTTCACCATGATTAACCACCGCAAATTCCAGCCCATTAAATCTGCATTTTCATACCTTATTAGAAACCATAAATGAAATATAAAATCACTGCATGAGGAAGATCCAATATCAGAGAAAATCGCAAAGTTAAATTGTGTAGAACTAATTTTGTATTCCACGACCTCAGTCTTTTGCCTTCTACACTGTGCTAATGATACTCAACGCCAGCTTGAGGAACGGCACGGGACCTTTCTTCTAGGCACTTTGCAGCCCTCTGGCCTTAATATTGACTTTAATAACTTCAGATCTGCATTACACTACAGTTCCCATATTTTCTCTCTAGCAGGAAGCGTGCACAATGTGGGATAGGTGCTCCAACATTTCCAGAGACTGGGATGAAAGGGGAGGATGAAGGCTCGAGTGGAGCATAAATGTCGACATGGACTGGTTGGGCCGAATGGCCTGTTTCTGTGCCATATATTCTATGAAGCAGGTTGGTGCTGCAGGAGAGGACCTGCCGAAACATGGTGCTGGCCAGGTGGTCTGCACCCTCGGCGTTAACCGACTTTCTTCTTCTACCAGGCTCTGCGTCACTTTGCCAGTTTTTAAAGCTTTCCTTTTCTTCTGCCTATCCCCCACCCATTAGCTATTCACACGATGTGCCTTGTATAGCGAATTACTGCGCTGATTTCTCTCGTTATGCCTCAAGCTGGGGGTACCGTAGCATAGTGGTTATGTTACTGGACTGGTAATTAGAGGCCTGGACTAATAATCCGGAGACGCGAGTTCAAGTCCCAGCACGGCAGCTGGGGAATTTAAATTCAATTAATTAAATAACCTGGAATAAAAAGCTGGTATCAGTAATGGTGACCATGACCATGATCGTCATTAAAACCTGTCCTTTAGGGAAGGAAATCTGCCGTCCTTACCCGGCCTGGCCTATATGTGACTCCAGACCCGCAGAAATGTGGTTGACTCTTAACTGCCCTCTGAAATGGCCTAGCGAGCTGCTCAGTTATACCAAACCACTGTGACAAAGACAGCACTGTGGGAGTAACTTCACCACAAGACTGCAGCAGTTCAAGGCGGCAGCTCACCGCCATCTTCTCCAGGGCAATTAGGGATGGGCGAATGATAAATGCTGGCCTTGCCAGCGACGCCTATTATAAATGAATAAAAAAAAGATAATACCACTTCTGCCATTTAGTCATCTCCTGTTTACCACTTAAGCATTTTACAGGTGTGCGGTCACCTGTGTATTTCCTTTCTCTCCTATCCCTGTGTTCATCTGGAATATCTTGAAACATTTACTCTGATTCTCTCTCCACAGATGCTGCCTGACCTGCTGTGTGTTTCTAGCATTTTGTTTTTATTTCAGATTTCCAGCATCCGCAATATTTTGCTTTTTGTTCTACATTCCAGTCTCTTAGACATTCCGTTTACACCACATACACATTTTTCTCAGTAGTTTAAAATCAGAGAGCACGCAATTTGATGATACTTTTGTTGGTCATATCTCTCCATTCTCAGTAGAAATTAGTTGCCATCTTAAAAATGCCATTAGCATAGAATAATTAGAATTTGCAGAGCCAACATGATTCAAAATAGGACACGTCTGCAGAGTCCGAGATCATGTGACATTAGGTCTGTGCCTCAAAATAGACAAAGTTTAAGAAATAGAGCTTTCTCAAAAGGAATAGGACCTCGCTATGAAATCACAGGTAAGATCTCAGCTTAGCTGTGTCTCAGTAGTGCAAAAGACTTTTTCAATTTATTTATTCATCCTTGCCAAGATATATCAATATGGCAGCCAAGCAGGTATAATACTGAGTTCCTATTGTTAATCTAATTTATGTATTGTCTTTACACGTATAAAACACATACGTATCTGCCAAGAGCTTTATTGTAGAATTGGAGAAATAATAATGACTAAAATCAATTGATCAGGAGTAGTGAGCCACCACCAAAGCTGTAAGGAACAAATGCAGTAAAGCTCAACACACACTGAACTTTGAGCTTAAAAACCAGAGTTTGTAACAGCATTTCTCAGCCCCTCTGAGAAACACACCTAAAACAGAGTGCAGCAAACCAACAAAAGATCATCAGGGTGCCACGTTTCCGTCCTTATGTCAGGAACGTTAGGCAACTCCTTTATAGTCAGATAAGACGAGGCCTTCAAGATAAGAACGAGCATGACGAATATTTCCTTATACAGGGTCCTGTACAGTATAATCACTTGAGCAGAAGCAATTGGCAAGTGGGAGAGGAGGGGAAAAATAAATAATCTTACCATGGTTACTCTTTGATGCTGGTCAGTGTTTAGTGTTTGCCAAGAGCATTAGAGAAACTGCCTTAGTGGAACCAGCACCTAATGAGGAACATGAGTGGCCAGTACACATATAACTGCACATGTTAATGCATCGTGTGCGCTACCAGTTTACAGCTCTTCCAGTGTAGTTCCCCCACTGAAGAGGTCAACACGCACTGCTTTAAGAAAACACTTGTATAAATACACCAGAAATAGAAAAGAGGATGTTGTGATTAATCATAATTCTTTTATTCTTAAAAAGGGAACATATGGCAAAACAATTCAAATTAACATTAGATAGTAAGTATTTTGTGGAAAATAAAAGAATGATGACCAACCCCCCCACCCCCCTGGTCTGTGGTTAATGGTCAGGCATATTTTAAGGAGTGACCCTGTCTCACAACTATCTATGCTGGGAACTTCAATTGCACACGAGAAAAATATGGGAACTCAGAAAAAGGATAAATACAGGTCCACTGCTCAGCAGAAAGTAGGATCACTCAGTTCCTTACTATGAAGATCCACATTTTCCTTATTATGCCACAATATACTTTTCAATTTATTGCTATTTATACAGAACTTCGACCACCTTCTACTTTATTTCATTTAATTTGGTCCCTAATAAAGAAACTTAATGACTAAAGAATGTGAATAGGATCAAACAACTATAGAGGACATCATATGACAAACTTCGCAAAGTTAATTTACTATACAACAGAAGCATACATGGAAGCTTAAACTACAAAAATAAAAGTGGAGAGGACCTGCACCGAAAGCACCAAAAGTCTTACAAACCACCAAACCTTGCAAACAGAAAGTTCTAAGAATTAAATAACAAATAAAAATTTGAAGCAATTCCTACCTTCATGGCCCGGGAAGGCAACGGACTGGCCTGTGTGGGAGGCCACTCGGGCTGGGCTAGGGGCGGGAGTGATCAGCATCGCGATTCAACCGGCATCTGTATTCCACGGGGAGAGAGGGGGGGGGGGCTGGGAAGAGAGGAGGAGAGCGAGTGAACGTGGCATCTGTGTGTGTGTGTGGGGGTGGGCGGGGGCGAAAGAGAGAGAGAGAGGGGGGGAGGGAGAGAGAGGGGGAGGGAGAGAGAGGGGGGGAGGGAGGGAGAGAGAGAGAGAGGGGGGGAGGGAGGGAGAGAGAGAGAGAGGGGGGGAGGGAGGGAGAGAGAGAGAGAGGGAGGGAGAGAGAGAGAGAGGGAGGGAGGGAGAGAGGGAGGGAGAGAGGGAGAGAGGGAGGGAGAGAGGGGGGGAGGGAGGGAGAGAGGGGGGAGGGAGGGAGAGAGGGGGGAGGGAGGGAGGGAGAGAGGGGGGGAGGGAGGGAGAGAGGGGGGGAGGGAGGGAGAGAGGGGGGGAGGGAGGGAGAGAGGGGGGGAGGGAGGGAGAGAGGGGGGGAGGGAGGGAGAGAGGGGGGGGAGGGAGGGAGAGAGGGGGGGGAGGGAGGGAGAGAGGGGGGGGAGGGAGGGAGAGAGGGGGGGGAGGGAGGGAGAGAGGGGGGGGAGGGAGGGAGAGAGGGGGGGAGGGAGGGAGAGAGGGGGGGAGGGAGGGAGAGAGGGGGGAAGGGAGGGAGAGAGGGGGGGAGGGAGGGAGAGAGGGGGGGAGGGAGGGAGAGAGGGGGGGAGGGAGGGAGAGAGGGGGGGAGGGAGGGAGAGAGGGGGGAGGGAGGGAGGGAGAGAGGGGGGAGGGAGGGAGGGAGAGAGGGGGGGAGGAAGGGAGGGGAGGGGGGTGGGAGGGAGAGAGGGGGGAGGGAGGGAAAGAGGGAGGGAAAGAGGGGGGGAGGGAGGGAAAGAGGGGGGGAGGGAGAGAGGGGGGGAGGGAGAGAGGGGGGGAGGGGAAGAGAGAGTGTGCGCGCGCTGGGCCAATTGCCAAATTTCGGCGCTACTGCGCACACATCACGACCCGACTCCAATGCACTGTTTTCAGTACAGGACGCTGGCTCCACCCCCGACTCGACTGGCCACGCTGCGCAATGACCGGGGAGAGGCCGGACAGCGGTCAAAGTGGGGAGGAAATTTTTCGCCGCACTTCTGAACGGAGAAAAGCGGCGCATCTCCGGTAAGTGCGGCGAAAAAAGGGGTGGGCCAAAATAGAGCTCAGAGTGTCTACAGCATAGAAACAGGCCATTCAGTTCAACTGTTCTATGCCAACGGTCCCGGCCTGCAAGACCATCAGCAGGCTGGGGCCATTGGAGGGAGCAGCGTACTGCGGTATACCACTGCAGGGAGCAGCGCGTGCTGCTGCAGGAGGGCGACGGCTACGAAGCCAGGTCGCTGATTGCAGTGCGGGCAGGCACAGCAGGAGGGGCGAAAGAGCGACAAAAGTCCGTAGAGGGAAGTGACCGGGGCCCAGGAGAGGCGTGAGTCTGGGGCCCAGAAGTGACGAGGTCCCAGGGGCAGCATGGGCCAGCCCACACTGCGATGTGTGCGCGCACTTGGTCTGTGCAGCAGAGCTGGTCTCCAGTTAGTCTTAGGTAATCATTACCACTGGACCAAGACCTAGCTCTGTCAAGCCCACGTAGTGGCTGGTGTGCAACGGCCACCACACATTAAAAAAATCCACGCACAGGCATCTTTCACCCTTCAGCATGTAGTTCGGGATCTGGAATATTAGGTCCTTAATTGAAACACCCGTGAACTCATCCCTTTTTGGCATGGAAGCAAGACATCCTCGCTTCGAGGGACTGCCTGTGATGATGATCTATGCTGGTGTTTATGCTCCACATAAGCCTGTTTACGAACAGGAAAGCTGCAGATTTTATGGGTTAACCATACATTGCTTATATAGCTTGCATCTCATAAAATTACAACTCCTGGACAGTTTCAGTGAAATGTAGTTATTCATGCAAATGTGCAGGACCTCTACCATCCCCACCCCAGAAAGGTTACCTTAAATGCAGTGATAACCACAGGATTTATTTTCAGTAGTTGAGCTCTTCCTTTTCTTCATATGTTAAAAAGAAATCCGCAAAATTCTTCTTCCCCTCAGGAAAACTAGCAATGAATCATGATTGCATCACTCTGAGCTTCCATGACCATGACGCACAGTGGAGAATTCAAACACGGTAGCAGAAATGAAGCAAAAACACTGGAAACCATACCGGTAAAATCAGCCATGCAACAACAACCTGTATTTATATAGGGCTATTAACGTCCCAAGGCGTGTCACACCTTGGGACATTACCGAGTCACATAAGGAAATATTAGGGGAGGTGGTCAAAGAGATAGGTTAAAGAAGCATCTTAAAGGAGAGGTTGAGAGGCATAGAGGCTTAGAGAAGGAATTCCAGAGCTTAGGGCCTAGGCAGTTGAAGGCACAGCCACCAATGGTGGAGTGATTAAAATTAGGGATGCTCGAAGCCAAAATTGGAGGAACGTAAAGATTGTGGACGGTTGTGGGACTGGAGGAGATTAGAGGCAGGGAGGAACGAGACCATGGAGGGATTTGAAAAAAGGATGAAAATTTTAAAATCAAGGCCTTGCTTAACTGCAGCCAATCAATGTTCCTGTTAAGCTGCGCGACCGAGCAGCAGTCTGGAGGTCCCATGCAGGCCGCTAAACAGCTTTACAATTGAAATAACCGCGCACGCAAGAGAAATTAAATGGGCCACGCAGCTAGTTAAAGGGTCCGAGCACCAAGAGAAATGTATAGGGAACATTGGAGCCAATGTAGGTCAGCGAGCACTGGGGTGATGGGTGAACGGGACTTGGTGCATATTAGGATATGGAAACAGAGTTTTGGATGACCGCAAGTTTACGGAGGTAGAACGTACAAGCATCTATTCCGATTGCAACATTGCTGCTTCAATGCGAGTATTTATGCACTGTGACTTAATTCCCTATAAACAGAGCAGTAATGAATATATTTGCCACCACGCGCACCAAGGTCACTCAATTCATTACCTACACACCCACTCAGATGACTTCTGGATAACATTCAATATTTACTTATTTTTTTCCCAAAGTCAACTTCTTTAAACTTGCCTCCATGCCCAAGCCAATTTTTTTTTTTATTTTTTAAAAAAGGGCACACCTTGCAACCTCCCAGTGCTTTAGGACTTTGGGTACTGTAGCCATATTTACATTGGCATATTTAT
Organism: Pristiophorus japonicus; assembly: GCF_044704955.1. Classification (NCBI taxonomy): domain Eukaryota; kingdom Metazoa; phylum Chordata; class Chondrichthyes; family Pristiophoridae; genus Pristiophorus; species Pristiophorus japonicus. The sequence goes on from NC_091985.1 coordinate 120,342,969, forward strand.
TATAAAGTAAAGTTACTTGTACAAATAAACCACCCAACATGCTGGTCATCCAAGAGCACAGTGGAACTCAACCTGGTGTCATTCATTCTTTACAACTCCTATGCGATTAACATTAGACAATTACACTTCCACAGAACACCATTTTATATTGCAGCAAGTGGATAGGTGTAAAATGGCCTAAACTGGTTAGTACCATGCACTCGCTTCCAATAAAAGTTGTTAAACCTTGTAAATATGTGTGAACACGGACAAGCAAAAATGCCCAGATATTGGAAATGGTCTAGAAATATAAAAATTGATCTGTTATTATTTGTGTGCCTGGCTGGTGTCTTCAAAATAGACCCGTTAAAGGTACATTTCTGCATCAACAAATGTGGAGGAGAAATGGTCAGATGGCCCATTAAGTTTGCATCTTTCACACATATATAACCTACCCCATAATAGTCTCACACTATTTACTTAATATCCTGAAAAGAAATTCTGCAGAAATGCTTCATGATCTCAAAGGAATTCCTGATATTCATCCATGCCCACATTTAGCCCTGGCCTCTGCTCTCCAGGCAATATTCCCACTCTCCTGGCAATATTCCCACTCTCCTGACCAGCCCCAACTATTGTGTCTCATCGACTCCTTGATTGATTGGAACTAGTTTAAAACCTAAATGTGAAAAGTCAACATGACTAAGGCCTATGCAAGTTGTAAGCTTAGTGGCTCAGGGAAACATACAGCAGACTGAAGGTTACAATCGACAACCAAGTAAGTGAGAATATGGCTCTTCTCTGAGACAAGAGAAGGTGGAGATGTGATATGATTTCATTGTTTAGGATTCTAAAGCGACTGGACAATGTCGACCATGACAGGCTGTTTCACCTTGTCCAGAGGACATGACCTGCGCTGAAGGGGGGAAATTTGAAACTAATCTGCAGAAACAATATTTCAGTGAGTGAGTGGTCAATCTATGGATCAGGCTCCCTAGGGAATTGGTGGAGCAGTTAGTGTTGATTAATTCAAATGTAAATTAGATAGATTTATTTCAGAAAATAACGGGCGGTAATTTGCAGCCCTAACGGGTGTATACGAGGTATGCAGTTGTGGGTTCTCGTGCGAAAACCCGGAACTTGCCATTGGTCAAGAATCGTCTCACATCACGTTTCCTACATTACAACAATGACTACACTCCAAAAGTACTTCATTGACTGTAAAGTGCTTTGAGACGCCCGATGGTCGTGAAAGGCGCTATATAAATGCAAGTCTCTCTTTCAGATCATTCTCATCCCCAGGAAAAGAGTATCCATGGGCGGAGGGTTGGGCTATTTGCCCAACTTCTGCCCAGTAAATACCCGTGAAATTCTTACATCTGGTAAAAGCAGGCATAAGGCTTTAAAAAAAAAAGCTAAAAATAAAATGTTATTTATATATTAAAAACCCTATGCAATAAGGTAAGTTTATTTTTAGCCATTTAATTAAATGCCATTTTAATTCATTTTAAATATGTAATTGTTTATTTTTATCTATTTGAAGTGTAGATATATTTTTTGAGTATTCCCATTCATATTTGTGGGAATTTCGTACATACTGAATCCACATAAGCATAATGGGGATCCTCTTCTTTTATTGGTGGGCCGGCCCACATGATCCCAGAGGCACTTGCGATCTGCCTGCGCCCATGGGATGGGTGAGCCTCTACCCGCGGGTACCTGGAGATGCCCAAGTCCATAAATCTCTGTACCTCCCGGATCACTAGGTACGCAGGCATTTTATTTATGGATCGAAGGCATTTCCCCACTGGAAGCCTCCGACTGCTAATTTGGGGCCAATACTTCGGATCACAGTACATGAGTAACTTGAGACACGACGTGTGGTGAGCGGAGTGTGCTATGGTTCCCAAAGCTCTCCACCACTGTCTGTTTTCCTTGCCTTATGTCTGGGTCTGTTATAGACTAACTGATAGAGACTGATTGCCGTAATTAGTCAACAACTTCAATATCGCTTACCAGCATGGTAGAAGGGGAACTGGATGGACCTTGGGTCTTTTCTGTCTAGCAATTACTACGTTCCTATAATCTAACCATAATTACTGTGAACATGAGTATCGCAAAGCAAAAGTAATTATGACAACTGTAAAATGACATTACAGACTAAAAACTTTTTCTCTGAAAAAATTGAATGGAATGAGACATTAAATAGGGATGTGGGAAAGCTATAACCCCAACAGACTTTGTTCCAAAATATGTAAAACACGTTTCACAAATGTTATGATGCAAGAGTAATTACGCAAAATACCATTGTAGATAACATCTCTGGGGTTTTCCTCCAGACATTCATAAGCATGTAGCAGGAAAAATAAAACCTATAACCTTAAGGACTGTGATGTTGCCAATACAATACAGAAACAAAAACCAAGGAATGTGATCCACCAGCCAACGCAGCATGTGTCTATTCTATCGTGGCATGTGCTTACACACATGTTTTTGCACTCAAATGTAGAGAAGCAACATGCACTTCCCCAAAGCCTGAAATCATTGCTGGAATACAATCAAGGAACAGCTGAAGATTCATTACACTGTTTTAATGTGACCACTGTTAAATATACACACCGCAACAATCACAACACCCTTTTTAGATAATATTAGCTTAAACATTTACACAAATAACTAGGAATTTATTAGTTACAGCATCACAAAATCATAGTCGATGGGCCGAATGGCCACCTTCTGTGCTGTAACTTGGCTGTTTGAAAGAGCTATCCAATTAGTCTCACTCCCCTTCTCTTTCCCCGTAGCCCTCCAGATTGGTCCTTTTCAAGTATATATCTAATTCACTTTTGAAAGTTAATACTGAGTTGTTATTTGTTGACAGAAGTTTCTTCCCCTACAACGTAAATGTCTGTTTCTCGTTTATCCCATCAAGTTGCTGCATTAACAAGCATTCTGTACGACTTGGACAATTAAATCAGCTTGTCCCAGAGTAAATGTTACCTTTGTACAAGCTCACATTTTGCTTTAACACAGTGATCTAGTTTGAAGAAAAGCATTTTTCAATAATCAGAATGGGGCAGATCAGTGACAAATATAATTTGTTGATTTACCCACGTGAAACATCACACGCAGACCTGCTGCTGATAGTAGCCTACAATCTGGAGTACAAGAGGAAAGAAGTCTTACTGCAAATATATATAGAGCCTTGGTGAGACCACACCTGGAGTATTGTGTACAATTTTGGTCTCCTTACCCAAGGAAGGATATACTTGGCATAGAGGGAGTTCGACGAAGGTTCACTAGACTGATTCCTGGGATGGGGGGATTGTCCTATGAGGATAGATTGAGTATAGTGGGCCTATATTCCCTAGAGTTTAGAAGAACGAGAGGTAATCGCATTGAAACATATAAAATTCTTACAGGGCTTGACAGGGTAGATGCAGGGAGGATGTTTACCCTGGCTGGGTGGGTCTGAAATTAGAGATCACAATCTCAGAACAAGGGGTTGGACATTTAGGATCGAGATGAGGAGAAATTTCTTCACTCAGAAGATTGTGAATCTTTGGAATTCTCTACCCCAGAGGACTGTGGATGCCAAGTTGTTGAGTATATTCAAGAGAGATCAATAGATTTTTGGATACTAAGGGAATCAAGGGATATGGGGATTGTGTGGGAAAGTGGCGTTGAGGTAAAAGATCAGCCATGATCTTACTGAATGGTGGAGCAGGCTTGAGGGGCTGTGTGGAGTACTCCAGTTCCTATTTATTATGTTATGTTCTAAACTCTACCATCATGGGTCATTTACTGCTTCAGGTAAAAGTATGTCGAGGTTTGTGCACTTTACAAAAGTTAATACTAATTTCAAACCTCCCATTGTAAAGGATTATATGCATACAGACAGACGCTCCACATACATAGAGTTGAATGAACTGCAGGACACAAAATATAAACATTCACAACAGGCCTTCACTCTCGAGAAAATATAGCATCTTCCTTCCTTTCATCACCATCGGAGAAAGATGAACATGAACTGGATTCTGAAAACCAAGATGTACCACTTAAAATAATGTGAAACAATTAAAATAAGTTGTTGCAGCATGCTGGGGGAACTAAAGTGCTGGAACAGAGTATAGGTAGCAGGATGCTAGCTTCCCCAAGCATCCAATGCCCCATGCAGTCAGTTCTTGAATTTACTGGGTCATGAGGAAGACATCAAAGAGAGGCCAGGCAATTCCCAATAGGTAGCTAAACATCAGACAGGGAATTACCTAGGTTCCAGCAAAGTTGCTGCTGCAATGGTTTATATCTCGGACAGAGCAAGTCAGCTGCTTATGCTGTAGGGCATGGAGCGGTTTGTGGTGACTTAAATAGGGAACGGAGAAATTATTAAAACATTAACCAACAAAAAAATTGCGGTGACTCACACCCGAGCGCCGCTTATTTTGGCATATCTGTTTCCGAGTTAGATCATCAGGTGCTTCATACAACTTGCCAGAAAATGCAAGCAGGTAAACTGAGCCATCTCAACATTGGTTGAGGAAAAGAAACTTGCCTTTAAAATCAGTTTTCAACCAGAAACAGTTTAAATGAAACATTAACTCTGTTTCTCTCTCCACCAATGATGTCTGACCCGCTGAGTATTTTCAGCATCTTTTCTTTTTATTACAGTGCTTGGAAGAGCTGCAAAATACCAAATGGATTCCTTACAGAGGACTCCACAGCACAATCTGAAAGATCAAACCTTCCTCGCAAACAGTGGACAACCATCAACCAACCGCCTCAGAACTGGTCATGATAGATGCTGCCACCTTCTCCATAGGTGGAAGATTAAAGTATCCCCATCATGTGACTGGATGTGGAGTTCCTAATCAGACGCTGGAGCATATCATTGAGCACTGCCCTCAGAGGAAATTCGCAGGCAGCCTACAAGATATCCACGCTGTTACATCGGAAACTTTGGCCTGGATGTCTGATTTAGATACGGATATTTAATTTGTTTTCTTGCTACTACCATATGAAAGAAAAAGATTACAGTTTAAGTGGGTCCCAGTTCCTAAAATGGACAGTGGAAAGAGGTCATTTAAAAATTATAAATAAAAGTTGGCACAGATAAAAAAAAATAGCAAGGAAAAGAGAAGCCCTTAAGAGGTATTTGAGAAAATTTCCCTTTATGTACTTTTTATTCCCTTTGCCTTGGTCTGCTGGGCCTAACCCCTGAGCTAAGAGCGTAAACACACAGCCTGCTTCTGTACTATGACTAACACCTTCCTGTAGTCAGCTGCCAGGGACACCAGGGACTCAACCTTCAATTTTCCCTCAGGCTGCTCGAGAAGCCATTGCCACCACTCACTGCGACTCAAACCTGCCCGTGAGCATTAAATGCTGCCCCAATGTATCAATTTTCAATTCAGGATTTTTAAAAAATTGCCTTTCATTACAACAACAACTTATATTTATATAGCGCCTATTAACTTTTTTCAACATGTAATTCGAGATCTGGAATATTAGGTCCTTCATTGAAACACCTGTCAACTCATCCCTTTTCGGCGTGAAAGCAAGTCATCCTCATTTCGAGGGACTGGCTATGCTGAGAATGATTAACTTGGTAAAATGTCCCAAGGCACTTCACAGGAGTGTTATAAGACAAACATTTGAAACTGAGCCACACAGGAAATTACAGATGACTAAAAGATTGGTTAAATATGTAGGTTTTAAGGAGCGTCTTAAAGGAGGAAAGAGAGGTAGAGAGGCAGAGAGATTTAGGCAGGGAGTTCCAGAGCTTGGGGCCGAGGCAACAGCAGGCACGGCCACCAATGGTTGAGCGATTATAATCAGGAATGCTCGATTATAATCAGGGATGCTCAAGAGGCAGAATTTGAGGAGCGCAGATATCTCAGGATGTTGTGAGGCTGAAGGAGATCAGAGAGATAGGAAGGAAAAGGCCATGGAGGGATTTATAAACAAGAATGAAAATTTTGAAATCGAGGCGTTGCTTAACCGGAAGCCAATGTAGATCAGCGAGCACAGGGGTGATGGGTGAACGGGACTTGATGTGAGTTAGGACATGGGCTGCCGAGTTTTGGATGACCTCAAGTTTACGTCGAGTAGAATGTGGGAGGCCAGCCAGGAGTGCATTGGAGCAGTCAAGCCTAAAGGTAACAAAGGCATGGATGAGGGGTTCAGCAACGGATGAGCTGAGGCAAGGGCGGAGACGGGCAAAGTTACGGAGGTGGAAATAGGCTGTATTAGTTATATGGTCAGAAGCTCATTTCAGGGTCAAATATGACACAAGGTTGCAAAGAATCTGGTTCAGCCTCAGACAGATGCTAGGCAAGGGGATGGCGTCGGTGGCTAGGGAATAGAGTTTGTGGCGGGGACCGAAAACAATGGCTTCGGTCTTCCCAATATTTAATTGGAGAAAATTTCTGCTCATTCAGTACTCGCTGACGGAAAAGCAGTCTGACAATTTAGAGACCCTGGAGGGGTTGAGAGAAGTAGCAGTGAGGTGGAGCTGGATGTCGACAGCGTACATGTGGAAACTGATGCCGTGTTTTCGGATGATGTCGCCAAGGGGCAGCATATAGCTGAGAAATAGAAGGGGGCCAAGGATAGATCCTTGGGGGACCCCAGAGGTATGATGTGGGAGTGGGAAGAGAAGCCATTGCAGGTGATTTTCTGGCTACGATTAGATAGATAAGAATGGAACCAGGCAAATGCAGTCCCATCCAGCTGGACGGTGGTGGAGAGGCGTTGGAGGAGGATGGAGTAGTCAACCGTGTCAAAGGCTGCAGACAGGTCCAGTAGGATGAGGAGGGATAGTTTACCTTTGTCACAGTCACAAAGAATGTCATTTGTGATTTTGATGAGAGCAGTTTCAGTACTGTGGCAGGGGCAGAAACCTGATTGAAGGGATTCAAACATGGAGCTCCAGGAATGATGGTCACGGATTTGGGAGGTGACAACACTGTTAATGAGAGGAAAGGGAGGGAGGTTGGAGATGGGGCGGTAGCTTGCAAGCACAGTGGGGTCAAGGGTTTTTTTTTAAATAAAGCCATGTGTGACATTAGGAGCATTACAGTATTAGGTGATTCTTTCAACAATGCAGTTTAAAAAAATCTAATTAAATCCTCTTGGTACCTTTATTAAAATACTGCCCTCAACCTAAACTATTGAAACAATTATACAACTCTTGGTGTGCATACATTCCTGGGATTTGGCCTCTTGCCATTTTAAAGCCTCTACACAAGAAACTGTTAAGTTTGCCCATAAACTACCTCAATGCCTCATCCAGCAGATGTAATTGTGGACAACTAGGTAAAATGTCGAAAATCTAGTATTCACAGAGATAGAAACATTACAGCATTAACATTCACAAATTTAGAGTCAAGTTTCAGTGTTATCAAACCCAATTCGTATCAGTGGCCCTTTACAGGTTGTATTTAAAAACAGTATAAATGCCCTTACAAACCTGGTTTCAATGGGTTGTATGCATTCAACATAACTACTTTAACTCTGGATTTTCACATAGAAATTACATGCTAATGCTATGTATTTTACAAAATATTAAGGATGCCATATTATCTGAAAGTTATTATCTGCAAGTGACTTGGATGAAGCAAATCAGTTAATGGATACACTGCAGGAATTGCAATAAACAGAATTTCCTAAAATATGAAATAGGAATAAAATCTTAAGCCAAGATATTTTTAAAAATCCAGTTTTGCGCTTTCATTGAATTTTATATGTTTAAAAATTCCAAAACGGAAGACTCCACTTGTAGAGAGAATATTACCATGTGTCATGAAGTGAAAAAAACCCTGTCCATGAACTTTGGAAGAATGGAAGCAGTGAGTATCTGAATCTTGGAATTGTCCCATTTTCCAGAAAGATAAAAATGACATTGTTTCGGGATTTAATCCAGCTGGTGTAATTTCAAGCTTCAGCATTTGGGAGTCACTTAGATGTTAATAGATTATTCATTTACATTTGTTTTCTGCCACTACCCCCCCGCCCCCCCCATTTTACTTTTTATTAGTGGAAGCACAGCACTAATTTAAAAAAAGACTTAAAATGCACTGTTTAAAAAAAACACTTGCCAACATTTTGCAGGGGGTAATTAGCCACAGCTGAGCCTGTACTCAGTATCTAACTGATCAACATGTTACAATGGTAACAATTCATTCAATATGAAACCTCTGAACACTGCCGTGTCAAAATCTTTGCGTCTATTGGGGGCCTAAATATGAATATGGAGGTGACAAATGTACCCGTCATGGCGTGAATCAGTACAAAAACCTCAATTTACCTCGGCTCCGAGTCACACGCTGACTCTTTCTGCCAAAACAGAGTTCCTGAACAGGTCACACTACCAGAATGATGTCTTCTGCAGAAGAGATATTGGATTTCCTGAACTACAACAAAGAATCTACAGCACTCAGTTAAAAAAACTATATCCATCAGTTTGCATATTCCTATTACCATTTACAATACAGCTGTCTCTGGTTCACAGGCATCCAGAATGTAACTTGCACTCTACAAGATTCTATACAATTGATATTTATTCTTGAAATTTACCTACATTGCATTACGAATCCCACAATGAACAGTGTTAGAAATACTTGCTACACATCAAAGAAACCAGCTTTGTGGAAAATGTGCTCCGCATTCATGCTTCATTTGCATGGCCTAAAGATGTGCCTCTTCAGACTTTTCCCCCCCAAACACCTTTTCAATGTAAAGTCTGAAGAAAACAAAAGGTTTCTTCACTTCCTCAAATACATTAAAAGGGGCTTACTGCAATGTTGTGGCACAGATCAATATTTTTGCTATAAAATGTAAAAAAAAGTAAAATTATGGCAAGATTATTATTCCTGAAAATAAATTTGTTTGCAGCAGAAACCTTGCTCTTAAAGGGTGAAACGTTTTAAAACGTGTTGCATCATACTAAAAGAAAGTGGAATATTCGCCCTTTAAGTCTAAAAAAAATTGCGTTAAAAATAAACGTCCAACCCTGTATGAGCAATTGCTACAATGAGAGGGAAAGTGACACCCGAGCGAGCATACACATTCAGACTTGTTATTTGGTAACCGATGTTTATCTGTTCTCTTTAATAGGACGCTCTGATCCCCGGTGGTTACAGTTGCAATTGGGTCAGGTAGTCATGAATGGGGCCTGAAGGTTACTGTATTTATGAATGGCCGATCATGTGACAATAGGGGATGTTTTATTCAGCAGTCGGGGCAGGGTGCGTGTTGGAGCAGCAGCTGTGCTGCGGCCCATTGATGAACACAGTGCTGCTGCTGGACAAACTCTCAGTCAATGCAAAAACCCAGCTTCAGCATTCACAGCAGACCCACTTCCTTTTTATGCAACAATACACGTCCACAGAAATAAAAACACAAAGCCAAAATACGAGTACCAAAGGCGATGGTTAAATTAAAAACAAGGTTAGATTAAAAACAAAGCTGTCCGAGGCATGTTCCGATCCCAGCACCGCCACACATGGTGTGCTCATGAATGAAAATGCGGCATGCAAATGAGCACAATCCAATAAAGAAATGGCGGATATCGTCATTGTAGAAATATACAGCAAAGGGGGAAGGAGAGATTGAAGAGAGGGGGGGGGGGGGGAGAGCGAGAGAGGGGGGGGGGGGGAGAGCGAGGGGGGGGGGAGAGCGAGGGGGGGGGGGGGAGAGCGAGGGGGGGGGGGGAAGAGCGAGGGGGGGGGGGAAGAGCGAGGGGGGGGGGAAGAGCGAGGGG